>NC_061784.1:25088544-25103544 GCF_022458985.1 Mugil cephalus | reverse complement strand
TGTCCTGGAATCAGCTGATCTCGTCCTCTGAGCGGGGGGGGGGGGGTCGTGTTGGACATTGAGACCCCCCCATCCCTCCGCTACCAGTTAGCTCTGGCTAACGCTAGTCACTTAATTATGCAGAGTTTAAACCTTTATAAAAAATAAAACGAGTTAGAGAATAATTCGTCATGAACAGTGAAATAAACCAGAGACTGAACCCGGTTTGTGAACCAGGCTGTGAACATGTTTAATGTTGTGAAGTCGGGATTTTTCCCCTTTTGCAACCAGCCTCTAGTGGCCACGCGATGAACTGCAGGTTTCTCACTTCACGGCTCAGACCTGGAGCTGGTTCTAAACCCGGTTCTGTCTCATTACCCACAATCCACAGGGGACGGGTCTATGATGCCTTCACTGACGAGACAGAAGAACGTAAGCATGAACATTATGTTTATTGAGTTCCTTCAGAATAAAACCCTCTGTAACAGACTGGTTGAGTTTGGGCTTTTATTGTGAAATCTGGTTTACAGTTTACAGACGGCGTCCACGGCGACCGCCCTTCCTCCTGGTGGAGTCCGACGGGATCGGAGTGACGTCCTCTGCAGGAGAAGAGACAGGAAGTCAGCGTTAACAGGTCGGACAGATGACAGACTACAGCTCCCATCATGCACCTGTTCAACCTACCGATGCGTCCGATCTTCATCCCAGACCGAGCCAGAGCTCTGAGGGCCGACTGAGCCCCGGGGCCCGGAGTCTTCGTCCTGAAAGAGACGGAGACACGTCAGCACCTGACCCCATGTAGCGTAGCATTGTGGAGCTAGTTAGCTTAGCCCATAGCCTACGTTTCTACCTTCACCAGATGCAAGGAAATGTTGGATTAAACACTTGTTATTTTTTAAACTACTTTTACAACTTCCTCCGTCCCACGATACAGAGCGGTTGTCATGGTAACTGGTGGTCGCCATGATGCCACATCCTGTTTCTACAGCATCAAAATAAAATGAAACTTATCAAAATATTAACACTTGAACATTCATCAACATTATATCAACTACCTGAAATGACAGAAACCATCCCTAACCCATCTACCATGGAGGGGGCGGAGCTTGTGACCCAGACTGCAGCCTCCAGCCACCAGGGGGAGCTCTACTAGCTGTGGCTTCACTTTAGCTGTTCCAACTTTATATACAGTCTCTGAATGAATGAACCAAAAATAAATCATCTCTACCATCAACACCATTAAACCATCTCCATTATCTCGTTAGCTGCTGCTACATTAGCCGCTAATGTAGCAGCTGCTTCAGGATGTTTAACATTTCTTTATATAAATGATTCAAAACGTCATGAAAGACAAAGAAGCCAAACAATGAACCAATATCACAGATCAGATTAAACCAGAGTCCATGAGTCCAGACTCAGGTCCTAGTTTAGTTTCTATGAATCAGGGATTTGTCTCATGTTTGTGTTGAAGTGTGTGATGACAACAGATCAAAGGAGCTTTGTGAGGAGCTCAGAAAAAGAGTTGTTGTTGCTCATCAGGCTGGAAAAGGTTCCACAACCATCTGTAAAGAGTCTGGAAGCCACAAATAATCCACAGAGAGTCAGACAGATTGAAGACGACTGTTCCCCTCCACAGGAGTGGTCCACCAACAAACATCACTCCATCATAGTGGGAGAGGAACCAGAGGAACCCAGGGGAACTTCTAAGCAGCTAAAGGCCTCTCTCACATTGGCTGATGTTCATGTTGATGAATCCACTCAACAACCAAAGACACTGCTCTCTGTCCACAGAGGACATTTCTACGAGCCCATGGTGGGACTCATTACCCAGAAAGCTTTGCTGCTAATGACACGCATTCACCCTCTGTCCCTCCATGTCTCTTCTTCTACGTCTTTACATGGGACATTTGCCCTCTGATATGTGATGTGTGTCTCTGGGTGCGTCTCCGTCCCCCTGTCCGTCTCCGTCTCACCTGTTGCCCCCGGTGGCCCTCAGCTTGATGTGCAGGGCTGTGATTCCCAGCTCTTTGCAGCGCTGAGCTACGTCCTGAGCTGCCAACATGGCGGCGTAGGGGGACGACTCGTCTCTGTCCGCCTTCACCTTCATCCCGCCGGTCACTCTGCAGATGGTTTCCCTGGAAACAAGGACAGCGTTAGGAAGGGAGGGGCGGGGTCACGCCGGCACACTGCTCTCTGATTGGTGGACGTACTTTCCAGAGAGGTCGGTGACGTGGACGAAGGTGTCGTTGAAGGAGGCGAAGATGTGACAGACTCCAAAGACGTTCTCCCCCTCAGCAACTTGAGGACCGAGGCTGATGACCTGCTCCTCCTTCTTCTCCTTCCCTTTACGAGGAGCCATGTCTGCTGAGGTCAGAGGAGGAGGAGGAGGAGGAGACAGGAGGAGGAGGAGAAGGAGGAGAGAGGAACATGGGGGAGAGAAGATAAAACATGAAAGGAGGGAGAAGAGAACGTAAGAACCGGTCCATTAGAACAAGATGAAACAGGAATGGTCAGGTCATCACTGTTTAATGTTCTTTACGTTTATATGAATATATTTACAGGTTCATTACCATCATGTAGTTTAAAGCATTTAAAAGCTGCTTCACCTTTAGTTTTATCTACTGAAGGTGATGAAATCAGCTTCTACGTCCGATAACGGAACTACCGGGTCACGCTGGTCACGTGGTGTCTCGTCAACACTGAGTTTAAACTCTGAGGTTAGTTTGACATTTAACTAATAACGAGTTACCATTTAACCTCCATTTAAGGTTAAAACAACAGACGTTTGACATTAAATCAGTCGCTTCACTGCGCAGGCGCATCAGCCCGGATGCTAACGTTAGCCTGTTAGCTTCCACCAGCCGCCGTGCAGATGCGTGAAGTCTTATTTACTTGCGGATTAACCTGCAGAAACCGCTCCAGCTCAATAACGCTAAATAATTCCAAAGAAACCAATTAATAATTAAGTTAAACTGAACAGTTTCCCGCCGCTGGAGCTAAAATGGCGACACGTCTCAGATGCAGTCAGAAACTCTCATTGAAAACATTAAAAACTAGCATTTATTTCCACTCACGGAAATAATTTAACCTCAGACACACAGAGAAACATTCACATAACCAGCAGCGACGGGTTAAATCGGCGGATGGTGAGTTTAAAATCAGATTGGAGACAGATTATGTGGCGGAGCTGGACTCACCTGATTCTCTCTTCAGCAAGCAGAAACTAGAAAGAAAGAACTTCCGCTTCCGGGGTCAAAGTTGAGGAGTTCCGGCGTCACGTGGTGTTTACAGGAGACACGGATTTCATTTTATTTTATTTCACTTCATTTCATTTTAATTTGATTTTAATTAATTTTATTCCAATAAATTGAATTTCAACTTAGTTTTTATTTCATTTCGTTTTATTTTATTTCATTTAGATTTTGTTTAATTTATTCATCTGGTCGCGGGAGTTGCTGGAGTTGTCATCGGGCAAGAGGAACATGCAAACTCCGCCTAGAAAGACCTGAACTCGAACCCGGCCCTTCTCCCTGGGAGGCACCAGCGCCAACCACCAAGGCACTGAGCCGCTTACTTCGATCTCACTTATTTTCATTTCATTTCATTTCAGACTTAGATTTTTAATGTTGTTCTTTACATTTATATGAATGTATTTACAGGTTCATTACCATCATGTAGTTTAAAGTATTTAAAAGCTGCTTCACCTTTAATTTTATCTATTGAAGGTGAAGCTTTTCTACAGCTTATATATTAATAACCATTCGTTACATGTTTTATTCTGAGATGTTTTCTTGTTCTGGAGGAACAGAACAAGTTTTACTGACCTGAACATATTGAGTAGAGTCTTCATCTGTTACTGATCAGCTTCAGAAACCTGTTTAAAAGTCACTTATCAAATTATTGTCTTCATTTATCTATAGAAAAATCGAGCTTCTCATTTACTGAAATATTTGTTCTGTGTGGAAATCTTTCATTAATTAAAACCCATCAAGAAACTGAAGTAATTGTTAAAGAATAAATAATGACCAATCAGAAAGCAGCATTCTGTGACCACCTCCAGTTTATTTACAGAAACACTTTAAACACAGAAGAAGAAGAATAAGAAAGGACTCCAGAAAAAGAAAAGGATTAAAAGCACTCTCCCTCTCTCACAGTTACACACCGAGCATGCAGCATCAAATACCAACACCCCTACGACCCCTAACTAACCTAGCACAGCACAACATCCATCATAGGAACAGGAGCTGGTTCTTAATGACTGGTTCTTGGTCCTATAGAGCGTTTGCAGCGTGGACGGGAAACGGAAACAAATACAGAATTTGACCGATTATTATTTTTATTTCTACCCAAAGAGCCAAATCCGTGGACCAGAAGTCATTAAACACAAGTTAAAATGTTTAAGTGCTGGAGCACATTTATATGAATTAAACTCGGTGTTTCTCAAAGTGTGGAGCTGGGCCCTCTGAGGGGACACTGACGTGTTGCAGGAGGCCCAGTCACTGACAACTGAAAAAAAAATACATTCACTAGTTACCATGTTAGCTTGTAGCTAGAAGACTAGCTAATGAGAGCTAATCGTTTTAAATATGTCTCACTCCTCTTAGCCACTAGTTACCGTGTTAGCTTGCAGCTGGAGGAGGGGCTAATGACAGCTAACAATGCTAAAAGCGTCTTTCTGCTGTTTCCCGTCACGCTGAAACCAGAACCGAGGTTCTGACGTCGGGGTTTTGGGTTCTGGGGGATGAACATGGAGAAGCTCCGTCGGCTGATGGAAGAGGCAGAAATCTACAGATCAATTTTTAAGTTTCAAGCGACACCGAAAAAGTTTCTAAAAAATGACATCTGGTTTATCTGAGGGAGTGATTAGTTCCACTAATAAATACTTTCAAGTGTCGCAAAAGGTCAAAGTGGAGACGCTGCTTTAGAAAACACTGTAGAAAACATTCACTCTGGAGGCACCATCTGGACTCCGGCTACAGATTCAAACCTTTAACCCTCCAGGAACCCGGAACCGTGTGTGCTAACGTGGTTCCTGGTTCCTCTCAGTGAGGTTTAGTGTCATGTGGTTTTCATTGAGCCAATCAGAGAAGATCCAGGAAACATCCTCAGGTCTAATCAGGGTCTAATGTGGTCTACAAGGTCCCCCCTCTGAACTGGTTTATTAGGAACCATGAAGAAGAACAAGTGTCCTAATGTTTCTAATGTGATGATGTTGATGATGTTCTAATGTGACAAATACATGTTTACATTAGTTTAAGGACCAGGAACCAGATATGAGACCAGGAACCAGTATTTCACTGAGGGACTATAAAGGGTTAATTCTATGAAGATGTAAACTTCCAGGGATACCTCATCAGTAACTCAGGCGTCTGAATTTATTTATCCACTCGTCAGTGGAAAGTTTTGAAGTATTCAGTTCTTTCCAGAAGTGTTTGTTTCAGAAGTGCTGTTCTGGTGCTAAAGCCACGCCCCCTACATAGGCTCCACCCACTCTTCCTGAGCTGGAGTCCAAATGGTGCAAAGATGTCTGGTGGGTTTAAAAAGCGGCTCTGAAAACATTCAGCAACACTCGGGCAAAAAGAGTAAAGCTCATCAAACACGATGCTAACGTCTGGATACAAAGCTGTGAAATATATCAAGAGTAATAATATCATAGTAAGAATCTGATTGTACAAAGTTCTACATTCGTCAGACGGTAAAAAGCTGCTGAGATCCTCCGAGACAAATACAACAGCAGAATATCAAAGTCAGCCGGCAGGTCTCTCTTTAGCTTGCGGCTAGCAGAAGAAAAGAACGCTAACGGGGACAGAACGCTGAAAAAAAAAAAAAAAGCCAAAACAACGCCAGAAAAACACGGCAACCGAGGCTGAAGCCAAAACACGAAACACAAAGTCAAGTCCAGCATGCAGCAAACACCAGAGTCACTGAAGAGGAAGAGATGCTAACGCTCCGTGCACACGTTCACACTAAACCAAACATCTTCACCACTGAGCCCAAGGTTTCACTTCACAATCCAAGATGCAGGTTTCTATTTTCAGAAGGTTAAAGGTCGACAACAACTACAGAACAGAGATATGAGGTTTCACTCAGGGACCACACCCCCGACAGACCAGCACCATGGGGGGGGGGGGGCAACACTAGCTAGCATGGTAGCTCATGGCTGCAGGAGCAACTAATGATTGCTAACACTTCTAAAAGTGTCTTCCTCCTGCTAGCTACTAGCTAGCATGTTAGCTTGTGGCTACAGGAGCAGCTAATGATCGCTAACAGGTCTTTGACTCGTCCAGGACTTTGATGAGCCACTATTCCGCATCTCTAGAACGACAACAGTCTGAACCAGAAAAAATGGATCTACTGCAGGGAAAGAAGCCATCGCTAACAATGCTAAAAATGTCCTCCTCATCTTAGCAACTAGTTAGCATGTTAGCTTGGGGCTAGAGGAAAGAGGAACATGCTTTTCGAATCATTAGCAATCATCACTTACTCATGCAGCTAGCTAATGATCACTAAGGATGCTAACATGTGCTAAAATTAGCATGGAGTGGATGGACTAGTGTTCTGCATCCCAGTGAATCACCAGGTCTGAGCCTAAAAACACTGGAGGAGGTCGGATAGCTCGTTAAGGAACCTCGTGGTGTTTCTCGTTAAGGGAAGGCGTGGCTGATCTGAGTGGAGGTGTGGCTATTTGTGGAAGATCGCAGGCCCGGTGGAGCCCGGTGGAAGCAAAGAGTCTGAACCTGGACACTTTCATCTGATGGATCATCAGACACATCGGAGAGAAGCCGATCAATAAACCTCCACCACACGTCACATCTACTCATTAATTACTAATTATTCATGATTCGTTATTGATCAGCAGCTCTCACACGTATTACTTTATATACGTTAGTTTTAGACTCTAGAGGAAACCTTGTATCTCCCACTGGTATCTTAGGCTAGCTCACTAGCTAACAACTCTATGCTAACGAGCTCTAACCCTAACCCCCTTTTTATTGGAAAGGTCAGTCGATAAAAAACAACCTGATTTTAGAAACCTGCTTTCAGTGTTTGTGCTAAGCTAAGCTAAGCTAAGCTAAGCACCAGGTTAGTGGAGGAGTCTTTCAACTGAAGGGAAGATACAAGGTTTCCACACATTATTATGAACTCTGCAGCTGATTGGCTAATAATGGAGTGGGTGTGGCTGAAGGAAAGTCCCAGCTGCAGATTGGAGGAAGCTGATTGGCTCGTTAGTCGATTGATTGATTGATTGTACAGTTCTCTACTGAAGCTTCGTGGCCCCATCGTCTTCTCCTCAAACTTCTCAAACTAATCCCGAGTGGCCTTGCCTGCTGTCAATCAGTCTGTTGCCAAGGTGACGGCGGCTCCATTGAAGACCCGCCCACTCTGGGAGTTAGCTGAAGGGAAAGAAGAAGAAGAGTTTTTATTCCTGCTTCCAATGATTTTTCTAAGCAACAGTTTCATCTTCAAGCAAAACTGCAAAGAGTAAGTGTTAGCCTAGCTTAGCACAGGCTGAGAGGACATCTGTATATAAAGATGGATCAGCTCCTCTAAAGTGAACCCAAAGTTAGTAGAGCTCCCTCTGGTGGCTGGAGGCTGCAGTATAGGTCATAAGCTCCACCCCCTCCATGTTAGTGGGCGGGGCTTGGGCCTACAACTAAAGTTTAGTACGTTATGTGATGCCATGACAACCGCTACGTAAAGAGTAAAAACAATATTTAAAAATAAGTTCAGTGTGTAATGCAACATTCCCCTGTAGCTGGTGGAAGTAGAGCAGAGCGTAGGATTAATTAATAAACGATCAGTGAGTCTGGAGGAGGTGTGGGCGGGGCATCGATATCCCACAGACCTGACTCCGGCTCCAAAGTCACATGACGGCGCCGCCTGTATCCCCGGGAAAATAGCGTCAGTTTGACAATGAAAAGGAAGTGGAGACGTGGCGTCCATGTTTATATACGGTCTATGCCCCGCCCCCTACCCTTACTTGGTGAGCGTGGAGGCGGAGCCTGAGCGGTGGAAGTGCACGATCTGCCACTTCCCGTCGCGGCGATGCCACACCCTGGTCTCCTCTGATTGGGCGGTACGTGGCGCCCCGTTGGCGTCGATGTACTGCGTGACCCGGATGTAGGCGATGCAGGCGGCTTCGTCTCCCACCAGGTGGATGTGGGGGTTCAGGATGGTGGTGTGGACCGGCTTGCTGTTCTTAGACCACACTACGGACACACAGACACACAGTTACCTGGACAGGTGGACAGGTGGACGGGTGGAAGGAAAGACAGGTAGTGGAAGCAAAGAAAGGCTCACAGTTTTCAAAATAAAAGCGGTGGAAGTCGAGGCCCTCGACCAGATTCCCCAACGCCTCAGGTTCAAACGCCGTCACGGCCGGGTCGCACATTTTACTGAGACCAAGACGACATGTTTACAGAGAACAACTGTAACAGCGTTCAGTGATGTTTAACAGGTAACAGAGTTTATTAACATTTAATGAGGTTTATTCACGTTTATTAATCTTTAATAACAGTTTAATAACAGTTTAATAACAGTTTAATAACAGTTTAATAACAGTAAAGACAGATAAAGAGGTTTACGTACGTGTAGCTCTCAAAGTCTCCGTTACTGATGGCTTCAATGAGCTGCTCTGTCACTTTAATGATGTCCTGCTTCCTCACTGAGGGACAGGGACAGGGACAGGGACAGAGACAGGGAAGACAGACAGGACAGAGACAGGGACAGAACAGAGAGACGACAGGGACAGAGAAGAGACAGACGGACACAGAGACAGAGCAGAACAGGACAGACAGGGGACAGGGCAGGCGGGGACAGGGAAGACAGGGAAGACAGAGACAGGGCAGGACAGAGACAGAGACAGAGACAGAGACAGGGACAGAGGGACAGGACAGAGACAGGAAAACAGGGACAAGACAGGACAGGGGACAGAGACAGAGACAGGACAGGACAGGACAGAGACAGAGACAGGGACAGAGACAGAGACAGGGACAGGACAGGACAGAGACAGAGGCACGCAGAGACAGGACAGGGACAGGGACAGAGACAGAGACAGAGACAGAGACAGAGACAGGGACAGAGACAGGGACAGACAGGAAAGACAGACAGGACAGAGACAGGGACAGGGACAGGGACAGGGACAGGACAGGACAGGGACAGGACAGGGACAGGAGAGGGACAGAGACAGAGACAGGACGGAGACAGGAAGGGACAGAGACAGGGACAGGGAAAGGACAGAGACAGGGACAGGAGGGACAGAGCGGAACAGGGACAGGACAAGACAGAACAGAGACAGGGACAGGAAGGACAAGACAGGGACGGAAGGACAGGACAGGGACAGGGACAGAGACAACAGGGACAGGGACAGGACAGGGACAGGGACAGAGACAGGGACAGAGACAGGGGACAGAGACAGGGACAGGGACAATGACAGAGACAGAGACAGGGGACAGGGGACAGGGGACAGGGGACAGGGACAGAGACAGGGGACAGAGACAGGGACAGGGGACAGGGGACAGAGACAGGGACAGAGGCAGGGACAGAGACAGAGACAGGGACAGAGACAGGAACAGGGACGGGGACAGGGACAGGGGACAGGGACAGGGACGGGGACAGGGACGAACGAGGGACAGGGACAGAGACAGAGACAGGGGACAGAGACAGGGGGACAGAGACAGGGGACAGGGGACAGAGACAGGGACAGAGACGGGGACAGGGGACAGGGACAGGGACAGAGACAGAGACAGAGACAGGGACAGAGACGGGGACAGGGGACAGGGGACAGGTTAGCCTTGTGGTGGTTTTGTCTGTTTCTTAACGTTGTGTCAGTGCTTTCACCTCTGGTGTCTTCGTCCTCTATGGTGGTGTTGGTGCTTTCAGATGATTCCTACAACAACAACAACAGCGTCAACATCAACAACAGTGACATCACTTCCTGTCAGGGACAGGAAACCTGTCGGCTTCTTGTTGCCGTTACCTTGACGCCGTCGGCCTTCTTGTTGCTTCCGCTCTTTCCTCCTGAACGAGGGATGAGAATGAAGAGAGAGAGGAGCAGCAGAGTGAGGAAGAGAGGAACAAACGCAGAGAAGAAGAGAGACGGCATCGAACCGACACCCTGCTGCCTACGTGCCCTGGAGCCTCTGAGGGTCGTCCAGAAAAAGAAGCGGAGGGAGAGACGAGGTCTGAGCTCACGACTAAATTAGGATCAACAAGGTCTGGACATTCCTGACCCTCGTCAGAGGACACGCCCCCTCAGAGGACACAGGACCACAGAGGACACGCCCCCTCAGAGGACACAGGACCACAGAGGACACGCCCCCTGAGAGGACACAGGACCACAGAGGACACGCCCCCTGAGAGGACATGCCCCTTCAGAGGACACGTCCCCACAGCTTCCTCAGGGGACACGCCCCCTCAGAGGACACTCCTCAAAGGCCAATCATGTGATCAAGATAATTACATTAATGATAACGTTCAGACAAGTGCATTGTGGGAAATGCAGGCTCCAGCTCCTGCTGTCCCCGTGGAACAGTGGGAGGGGCTAAACAGGGAAACACCACTGAGCATGTGCAGTGGACTCCTGACCCAGACACACTCTGCTAAGTTTAGATGGATCCTCACAACAGCTGCACACACACATTAACACACACAGCTGCTTCTATCTCTGTGAGGACCAAACGTTGATACATAAATGGAACCATGTCACCTTAGAACCTGAACCTGGACCTGAACCTGGACCTGAACCTGGACCTAGAACCTGAACCTGGACCTGAACCTGGACCTGGACCTGAACCTAGACCTGAACCTAGACCTGAACCTAGAACCTGAACCTGGACCTGAACCTGGACCTGAACCTGAACCTGAACCTGGACCTGAACCTGGACCTGAACCTGGACCTGAACCTGAACCTGAACCTGAACCTGGACCTGAACCTAGAACCTGAACCTGGACCTGAACCTGAACTAAGCCACCTGAAACATGGCCCACCCTACCTAGAACCTAGTAACACGCTGACTGAACCTTGGATGGAACCTGGAGCTGAATGGTGAATCTGAAACCTGGACCAGGGACTGAACTCAAACTACGACTGAACCTAGAACCTGAACATGGGTGAATGGCTCCTGAAGTGAAGGAACTGAACGGACTGGGAACTGATCAGATCATAGACCATAACCTGAACCTGGACCTGATCTAGATCTATAACACTAGACCTTACCTGGCTAGAACCTTCAGACACTGAACCTAGCCTGAACCGGGAACATGGAACATGGCCTGAACGGAGCAGGAGCAGGGACCTAGGATGAACCTCAACCTCAACCTAACTCAACCTGCACCGAACATGGACACTCACTACACTGAACCATCACCTCAACCTGACATCAACCTCACCACACTCAATCCTGAATCATCAACCTGAACCTGACACTGACTCAACCTAACCTTGGACCTGGACCTAGAGCCTGAACCTGAGACTGTAACTCTAAACCTGGCTTCGGACCTGCACCTGGAACAGACAACTGAAGACAACATGTCCCCACAACCTACTAAAACCTAGGTAACACGCTCAGTGCTAACATGCTAATGGTGTGCTAGCTGGCAGCTGATTGGTTGATTCTGAAACACTAACACGAGGGTCAAAGGTCAAACTACTGATCTTACCGGAGAAGTTCCTGGTGGCCAACATGGTGGTGAGGATGGCTCCCTGGGAGGAGGAGGAGGAGGAGGAGGAGGAGGAGAAACTGATCAGTTATTCATCAGATCCACTAATCAGCCTGAATGTTGATCGGTGTTATCTATGATCTATTAATCAGTCTGACCTTTAGTTTCCTCCTGGCGTTGAACTTCTTCAGACACTCGACGGTTTCCTGGCGATGCATACAGGAGGCCACAGTGGAACGATGCTGAGGAGGAGGAGCAGGAGGAGGAGGAGGAGGAGGAGCATCATCACCATCATCACCTTCATCATCATCATCATCACCATCATCATCATCATCATCATCATCATCATCATCACCATCACCTTCATCACCATCATCATCATCATCATCATCATCATCATCATCACCATCACCTTCATCATCATCATCATCATCATCACCTTCATCATCATCATCATCATCATCATCACCTTCATCACCATCATCATCATCACCCCCCCCCCCCCCCTTACAGAGATCCATGGATGCTTCAGAGCTTCAGCTGCATTAATTCTCTTCGATGGATTAATCGTTAACATCTTGTTGATCAGGTCTTTGGCTTCAGGAGTCACTGTGTCCCACTCTGGAGACGGAAACTAGAAGACAGGACATAACCAGAGGACACTCTGAGGACACTCTGAGGACACGTCTGTTGAATCATTAGATGTCATGTGACCTACGTCATAGGCTCCAGCTTTGATCTGCTGGTAGAGACGATGTTGGTCCTCGTCCCAGAACGGAGGGTAGCCCACCAATAAGATGTACAGAATCACACCTGAGGACACAGAGACACCTCAGACCCCTGAGGGACATCTGAGGGACATCTGAGACACCTACATGAGACACATGAGACACCTGAGACATCTGGGACACCTGAGGGACATCTGAGACACCTACATGGGACACCTACATGAGACACATGAGACACCTGAGGACACACAAGACACATGAGACAGAGTCTGACCACAGGCCCAGAGGTCCACAGCCTTCCCGTAAGGATCCTTCCTCAGGACCTCTGGAGACAGGTAACCAGGAGTCCCCGCAAAGCCTGGAACACACACATTCACACAGCTGAGGCTAACAGCTACGGCTAACCACACAGCTAAGGCTAGGCTAACCACACAGCTACGGCTAACCCCACAGCTAAGGCTAACCACACAGCTAAGGCTAGGCTAACCACACAGCTACGGCTAACCACACAGCTAAGGCTAACCACACAGCTAAGACTAACCACACAGCTAAGGCTAGATACACAGCTAAGGCTAACCACACAGCTAAGACTAACCACACAGCTAAGGCTAGATACACAGCTAAGGCTAGATACACAGCTAAGGCTAACCACACAGCTAAGGCTAACCACACACCTAAGGCTAGGCTAACCACACAGCTACGACTAACCACACAGCTAAGGCTAACCACACAGCTAAGGCTAGGTTAACCACACAGCTACGGCTAACCACACAGCTAAGGCTAACCACACAGCTAAGGCTAACCACACAGCTACGGCTAACCACACAGCTTAGGCTAACCACACAGCTAAGACTAACCACACAGCTAAGGCTAGATACACAGCTAAGGCTAACCACACAGCTAAGGCTAGGCTAACCACACAGCTAAGGCTAACCACACACCTAAGGCTAGGCTAACCACACAGCTAAGGCTAGGCTAACCACACAGCTAAGGCTAGCTACACAGCGTGTGGACAGTTAAAGGGGAACTGAAACGTGTGATATCTCTCTCTCTTCTTTCTGTCTCTGTCCTCTGAGATTCACTGACCAACCACAGAACGTCACACTGGTCTGAGAGCATCATTTCCCCTTTAAAACTATGCACACAGCTAAGGCTACCTAGCCTGTTAGCATTACTTTGCCTGATATTTAAAGATGAATGAAAGGAGGAGGTGTTCTCTTACCGAACCAGGCCTGCTGGTCTCCCTCCACCTCGATGGCCAGACCGAAGTCGGCCAGTTTCACCGCCGCCCCTTTAGACTTGGAAGCTAGCAGCAGGTTCTCTGGCTGCAGACACAGGACACATGCTAACACATGCTAAGATGCTAACTCCTAACTCTAGCTATGCTAACAGACTCTTGTTCCTGGAGTCTGTTTGAACATCAACCATGAAACACATCAATAGAGATTAAACATGAAGGAGATTTAACGTGATGGGCAGTGCTGGTAAAAACCCATCAGAGTGAGACATCCCTACCTTCAGATCTCTGTGGACCACGCCCATCTGATGGCAGTGAAGCACCGCCTCCAAAATCTGCTGAATACAGTGACTGCGACACAAGAGGTCAGAGGTCAGTGGGTTTCATGGAGGTGAATGTTAAATGTGTTGTTGTGTTGTTGTGTTGTGGTACCTGGCGTCAGCTTCACTGTAATATTCTCTGGCAACGATGTCTTCAAACAACTCTCCACCCGTTACTCTGAGAGACACCGGAGCATCAACATGAGCCAGAGGCTCAACGAGACACAAAGAACAAGAACAAGAAGAAGAAGAAGAAGAAGAAGAAGAAGAAGAAGAAGAACTCACAGGTCAAAGATGAGGTAATGATGAGCCTCCTCTGAAATACTGTCATGTAGCCTCACTGGAGGAGGAGGAGGGAGGAGGAGAGAGGAGGAGAGAGGAGGGAGGTAGAGAGGAGGAGGAGAGAGGAGAGAGGAGTAGGGAGGAGGAGAGGGGAGGTAGAGAGGAGGAGAGAGGAGAGAGGAGTAGGGAGGAGGAGAGGGGAGGTAGAGAGGAGGAGAGAGGAGAGAGGAGTAGGGAGGAGGAGAGGAGGTAGAGAGAGGAGAGGAGGGAGGTAGAGGGGAGGAGGAGGGAGGAGGAGAGAGGAGGAGAGAGGAGGGAGGAGGGGGAGGGAGGAGGAGGGGAGGGAGGGGAGAGGGGAGGAGGAGGGGGGAGGGAGGAGAGGAGGAGAGGGAGGTAGAAGGAGAGGAGAAGAGAGAGGAGAGGAGGGGGAGAGGAGGAGAGGAGGGGAGGAGGGGAGGAGGGAGGGAGGAAAGGGGTTATAGGAGCTGGTCCTTGTGTCGCAGTGAGAGCGTGCTGACGGGGAGTAGTGAGAGAAGGACTGGAGTGGCTAGGTGAGAACATCATGCTGGTCTGTGTCCAGTGGTTCTGTGAGGACAGTGAGTCTCAGTAACGCTGTGTGTGTGTGTGTGTGTGTGTGTGTGTGTGTGTGTGTGTGTAGGAGGACGATGGGTTGGATGCCTGCACCTATGGACACTGTTGCCTAGCAACACGCACACAGTTACGCAACACTTCTCTGTGTCTGCAGAGCATCAGCTGCCCACACAGCATGTAGCATGTAGCATATAATATGTAG
>NC_061784.1:24838544-25083544 GCF_022458985.1 Mugil cephalus | reverse complement strand
GGAAGTCAGGACTGGAGGTCTGGGTCCTGGGCTGGTTCTACAGGGTCCTGGGCTGGTTCTACAGGGTCCTGGACTGGTTCTGCTGGGTCCTGGACTGGTTCTGCTGGGTCCTGGGATGGTTCTGCTGGGGTTTCCTGGAGTAGTCCGAGGAGCTCTGGACTCAGGTTCCGGGTCTCTGCGATGAGCCGCTTGACGCCGACCATCCATTGGCCGACTTCAGTCACATGATCCACCATCAGAGACCGATGGAGCTCATCAGCAGAGTCCCAGAGACCGGACTGGAGGTCTGAGGGGACAGGGGACAGACAGGGGGACACATGAGACAGACTGGAGGCCTGAGGGGACAGACAGGGGGACAGGGGACAGAGAGGTGGACAGGTTACCCAGAGACAGGGTGGCCATGCGTCTCCTGACAGGTAGGCTCAGTCTTCCTGTCCTCCAGCTGTCCTCCAGGAGGCGGAGCCTCTTTGCCACATCGTTACACACCTGAGCCTGGAGACATGTCAAGGGTTAAAGACAGGTCTCACCTGGACGGGGTCTCACCTGGACAGGGTCTTACCTGGACAGAGTGTCTGCAGGCCTCCAGGGCTCGATTCAGTGATGACATCACAGCCGCTACATCAGGCTCTCGCTCTGATTGGCCGGTGCTGGCCTCGCTCTGACTTCTGATTGGTCCCATGTGACGAGGGGGCGTGGCCAGGCCGCCAGGTGGAGGTCCAGCTGTGAAGATGTCATCAGTCGTTGTCATGACAACTTCCATTTTCTATTAATAAATAAAGTATGTTCCTTACCTGGGTTTGGAGGAGGCGTGGCTATACCACAAGGGGGCGGGGCCATAGGGTTAGCAATAGGAGGGGCTGTAAGTTGGGCATCTGGACCTGGGGACCAATCAGAGACCAGAGGTTAGAGGCAACATTCCATATTAGATGAGCTGATGCAGGCCCCTCCCCTGTACCTGCGGCCGGGGGCGGAGCTGCTCTCTTGTTCAGGGGGTTCCTCTTTGGTCCGCGGGCCATCTGGAGGCCGTAGGAGAACTGAGGGGGGTCGTTCCATCCCCGCTCCTGGTTACCTTGGCAACAGACACATTAATTAATATATTAATGACTAATGAATAGTTAATTAAAGGCTGAATGTGAACTTTAATTTGACCCATTAATGAGCTTCATGGAACCATTCAGTCACACCACAGAACTCTGAGTGGTCCGCCCCCCTGACCTGACCCGGTCCGGTTCTCCAGGGGTCTGGAGCTCACGGACTAGACCACAACCACGACTAGGATCAGGATCAGGATCAGGATCAGGACGTCTGGAACCTGTCAGCTAAAGTCCCACACCAAACTCCATAGACTATTTGACCGTTTTAAAATTCGGGAAACAATGACTCGTCACATTCAGGACCAGAAGCAGGACACATGATCAGGACCAGGACTGGTCCGTTCCGCCATAAAACTCTGTGGTTATAAGCCCGATATAAGCGTCTGTGTATGAACTAACACACAATTCACTTTAACACCGAATAAACTACGAAAGTTCTTGTCTTCAGGCTGTTTGACATTAACCTGGTGGACTTTAGAATGGAGTTCCGGTTTTGTTAGTTCACATAGTTCAGATAGTTTAGCAGTTATCTGTGGTTATTAGACATTAAATGAAGATTATTAACATTTTAATGAGTGAGGATCAAGACTGACCTGGTTTGACGTACATGTCTTCCATGTTGGATCGACAGTTTCTTCTGCTAACAGCTAACAGCTAACGGCTAAGCTAACCCGAGCTAAAACAACATTAAAGGTTAAACTTTGATTCAAGTCGACATGTAATTAGATCCTTTAAAACGTCCCGTGGTGTTTTACTTCTAACGCGGTGTTTAGCAGCAGGACGTCCCGACAGAAGTTCAAAATAAGACGACCACGTCCGCGTCAATGTATTTTAAATAAAATAAAACATAAAATTACACAAAGCTGCAGAAAACTGTCAAAAGAAAATACCTGATTGAAGATTATTCTTCTGCCCCTTTTCAGTTTTTTAGACAATTTTCTGCATTTATGTTGATTGGCATTGCTTTAGTTCCTTGGTTTTATTTTATTTGCATATAAAAAAAAATGATCTATTCTAATTTGCGTGAATAACAATATGAAGCAGTGAAACACTGAAATAATTTCCTGTAACATTTATGTGTAAGAAGAAGAAGAAACGCCGTTATAATAGCAATTATAACAAGAATTCGTCTTGTTCTCAATGTTGTTATTTTTTTTTTTACCGTTTATAACAACTTGAGGCTTTTACTCTGACAGGACAGATGCTGCCACTTCCTAAACTAAGCGTCTTGAGCTTCACGATTTCTCGGGCGTGAAAACATTTCCGGGCCACGTGGCCACGCAGAGTGTGACGCGATCACGTAGAGTGTGACGTGACAGAGCGTCAGGTTAGAAAACTGTAAAATGATGAAATGTTTTGGTTTGTGATTGAAGTCAGAGCCGAGTTAAAGAATCAGCTGATTAATATGTAATGATGCTAATTCTGAGTGAACAGTCTGTTGATTGATTTCTTCTGTGATCTGAGGTGAAATCTACAAATATGATCAGTACTTTTATACTCGCAAGTAGTTCCCACTTTCATGCAATCTTTTATTTATTGTACTGAAATGTCCTCCTCCCTCCCATCCTCCTCTTCTTCCTCCTCCCCCCTCCTCTTTCTACTCCTCCTCCTCCTCTTCCTCCTCTTCGTCCTCCTCTTTGTTGCCTTCATACAGTTGCTCCCGTGCCTGTATGGTTATGTCATGTCTGAGGGCAACAGATGTAAAATCACCAAATGAATGAATGAATGAATAAATAAATAAATAAATACAAACAAAACCAAATAAATAAAACACAACGTGAGTAAATGCAAATAAACAACTTGAAGATGAGCAGAGTTTTACAGTGAAGCTGGAGAGGGAGGGCAGTGATGACATCAGCAGGAGGAAGAGGAGGAAGAGGAGGAGGAGGACAAACAGCATCCTTCATCAGACAGAGAGGAGAGAGATACAGACGAGAGGAGGAGGAGGGGAAGGAGGAGAAGAAGAAGAAGAAGAGAGAGAAATAAAACAAAGAAGAAGAATTAGACTGATGTCTGACTTTAACATCTGTCCTCTGAGATCAGCTGACTGGAGGGCGGAGCCATGATGGGCAAGGACTACATGTTGGCCATCATCATCGTCAACTATGACGGTGAGACGCATGTAGCATGTAGCATGTAGCAGCCTGCAGCATCACCTCTTAGCTTTAGCCTGTGTTAGCATGATGTGCTGCATGTAGTGCCCTGCAGCATCACCTGTAAGGTTTAGCTTGTGTTAGTGTTAGCTTGTTTTAGCATTGTGTTAGCTTTAGCCTATATTAGCTTTTGCTTGTGTTAGCATCACCTGTTAGCTTTAGCCTGTGATAGCATGATATGCTGCATGTAACACCCTGCAGCATCAATTCTTAGCTTTAGCATTTGTTAGCGTTAGCCTGTGTTAGCATTATGTTAGCGTTAGCCTGTGTTAGCATTTTGTTAGCTTTAGCCTGTGTTATCATTATGTTAGCTTTGGTCTGTGTTAGCGTTAGCCTGTGTTAGCATTATGTTAGCTTTAGCCTGTGTTAGCATGATGAGGTGCTCCTGAAGGAGGTGCTGTATCCGGGGGACGTCCCCAGATGAACACAAATGAAATAATAAAACGTGGCTCATGTTTTTATAGCTAGCATGTTTAGAAAGACTCAAGAGGTCATGGTGCAAATGTTAGCTGTTAGCTAGCAAACTGTGAGATGAGACGTGTTACAGAACAATGATATAAGTCAGATAATAATAATTGATTAATAATAAATAAATAAGTTATTAAAGTCATTTTCACCGTCCTGAGCTTCATTATGATGAATAAAGTAATAATGTTTCTATCATTAACTGGAGCTTAGTGAGAAAACATTCAAATAAAACTCTGTAAATATGTGACTAATAGTAACTGAGCTTTAGTCGTTGACTTATTCATTAAATTCATGGAGGCTGTGAAGGTGAGTTTTGATGGGGGCGGAGCTTAACTCATGTCTAGTTTCAGAGCCTCTGATTGGTCGACTGGTCAAGGACGTTGTCTCCTCTAGCAACCGGACACTAGTGCTCATCTTCATCATCATCTTCATCATCACCTTCATCATCATCATCATCACCTTCATCATCACCTTCATCATCACCTTCATCACCTTCATCATCACCTTCATCATCATCATCTTCATCATCATCATCACCTTCATCTTCATCATCACCATCATCATCACCTTCATCATCACCTTCATCACCACCTTCATCATCATCATCATCACCTTCATCATCACCTTCATCATCACCATCATCATCATCATCATCATCATCATCATCATCTTCATCATCATCATCATCATCACCTTCATCATCTGTTCCTCTTCATCTTCTTCTAACTGCTTTCAGCTTTTCATCATTTTCCCTCTTCCTTTCTTCTCCTCCTCCTCCTCCTCCTCCTCCTCCTTCTTCTTCTTCCTCCTCCTCTTCCTCCTTCTTCTTCTTCCTCCTCCTCTTCCTCCTTCTTCTTCTTCCTCCTCCTCTTCCTCCTCCTCCTCCTCCTCCTCCTCCTCCATATTTTTCCAGACAGCTGATTGAATGTCACTGTAAAGAGGAAGTAGTTCAGTAACTATTCTAACAGATGTAGCTTTGAAATAGAAACCACTCGACAACACGGACAACAACAGAACATCACAGTAACACAATAACACAAACAACACAATAACACACTAACACAATAACACACTAACACAAACAACACAATAACACAAACAACACAATAACACACTAACACAATAACACACTAACACAAACAACACAATAACACAATAACACAAACAACACAATAACACACTAACACAATAACACACTAACACACTAACACAAACAACACACTAACACAATAACACAAACAACACAATAACACAATAACACAAACAACACACTAACACACTAACACACTAACGCAATAACACAATAACACACTAACAGACTAACAGACTAACACAAAGAGCAGCTCCAGACAGGTTGTTGTTGTTGTATCCGGCTGCAGTGACGGCCGCCGCCTGTGGGGGCGCTCACAGCTGTGTGTGTCCCTGCAGATAATATCTGGACGGACCAGAACCTGCTGCTGGACCCGGACCTTCCGTCCGGCTGGAGGACGATCAGAGACTCCACGGGGACGTATTACTGGCACGTCCCCACCGGCGCCACCCAGTGGCAGCACCCCCGCCTCACGGGGACGCCCCCCGACGTCCCCCTGAGCCAGGCCGGGCCGGGACGCTCAGCCTCTTCTTCTTCTGTGGTGTCTCAGCAGGAGGAGGACAGACCACCTGGGGACAGGTGAGACACTTCCTGTTTCCTCAGCAGTGACACACACACACACACACAGAGGCTGTTTGTGTGTTTGTGAGGACGTCCTGGGTCCATTAATGTAGTTTTGTTTCTGTCAGGACGTCCTGGATGGAGGACAACCTCAGACACCATGAGCCAGACGCCAAGGTAGGACACAACCACCACACAACAGCCACACAACACGACAACAACAACAACAACACAACCACCACACAACAGCAACACAACCACCACACAACAACAACAACAACAACAACACAACCATGACAACAACAACAACAACACAACCACCACACAACAACAACAACACAACCACCACACAACAACAACACAACAACAACAAACCACAACAACAACACCACACCACACACAACAAACAACACAACACACCATGACAACAACAACAACAACAACATCAACAACACAACCATGACAACAACCACAACACAACCATGACAACAACAACAACACAACCATGACAACGACAACAACAACACAACCACCACACAACAACAACAACACAACCATGACCACACAACAGCAACACAACCACCACACAACAACAACAACAACACAACCATGACAACAACAACAACAACAACAACACAACCACCACACAACAACCACACAACCATGACAACAACAACAACAACACAACCACCACACAACAGCAACACAACCACCACACAACAACAACAACACAACCATGACAACAACAACAACACAACCACCATACAACAACCACACAACCAACAACAACAACAACAACAACAACACAACCATGACAACAACAACAACACAACCATGACAACAACAACAACACAACCATGACAACGACAACAACAACACAATCACCACACAACAACACAACCATGACAACGACAACAACACAATCACCACACAACAACCACACAACCATGACAACAACAACAACACAACCATGACAACAACAACAACAACACAACCACCACACAACAACAACACAACCATGACAACAACAACAACAACACAACCATGACAACAATGTTGCTGTCAACACTGTTGTCATGGTTGTGTTGTTGTTGTCAGATTTTAATCTGCTCTAATCTCTCAACCACATTTAATCTGTGTCCTGGTTTCTGTCCAACAACATCTGGTAACCTCTGTCTCTGTCTCTGTCTCTGTCTGTCTCTGTCTCTGTCTCTGTCTCTGTCTCTGTCTGTGTCTGTGTCTGTCTCTGTCCCTGTCTCTGTCTGTCTCTGTCTCTGTCTCTGTCTGTGTCTGTCTCTGTCTCTGTCTCTGTCTCTGACTGTGTGTATGTCTGTCCCTGTCTCTGTCTCTGCCTCTGCCTCTGTCTCTGTCTCTGTCTCTGTCCCTGTCTCTGTCTCTGTCTCTGTCTGTGTCTGTGTCTGTGTCTGTCTCTGTCTCTGTCTCTGACTGTGTGTGTGTCTGTCTCTGTCTCTGTCCCTGTCTCTGTCTCTGTCCCTGTCTCAGTGTTTTGCAGTGCGGTCTCTGGGCTGGCTGCAGGTGGAGGAGGAGGACATGTCCCCCGGTCGTAGCAGTCTCGCTGTCAGTAACGTCATCCAGCAGCTGTCTCACCCCGAGCAGAGGGACAGGCTGGAGGCCTCTGGGGAGGTGAGACACCTGGAGACACCTGTCCACCTGTCCATCTATCCACCTGTCCACCTGTCCATCTGTCCATCTGTCCATCTGCAGGGTCAGGAGATGATGCTGGTCCTGAAGAAGGACACCTTGACTCTGCTGGACCCCTTAGACCACACCCCCCTCCACTGTCAGCCAATCGTCAACATCCGTGTCTGGGGGGTGGGCTGCAACAATGGAAGGTGAGCCAATCAGAGAGCAGGCTGTCAGGACCAATCACAGAGCTTCACCTTAATGAAAGACGTGTGCTGGGTTCCATGGCAACAGAGCTGAGGCTCATGGGAATCGTAGTGTTGAGAGATTCTCCTGTTGCCTCATTGAAACTGTTGAACATGCTAAGCTAGGCTAACAGATTCTCCCTGCTTCCAGTCCTTTTGCTAAGCTAAGCTAGGCTAAACTAGGCTATCCTAAGATAGGCCAAGCTAAAATAAGCTAAGCTACGCTAGATTAGACTAGGCAAAGCTAGGCTAGGTTTGGCTAGGCTAGGTTTGGCTAGGCAAAGTAAAGCAAAGCAAAACTAGGTAAGGTCACGCCAAGTTATGCTAAGCTAGGCTAAGCCAGGCTAGGCTAGGTTAAGCTAAGATATGCTAAGATAAGCTAGGCTAAACTAAACAAAGCTAGGCTAAACTAAGTTAAGTTAGGCTAAGTTAGGCTAAACTAGGCTAGGCGAAGCTAGGATAAGCTAAGATACGCTAAGCTAAGTTAGTATGCTAAGATAAGCTAGGCTAAACTAAACAAAGCTAGGCTAAACTAAGTTAAGTTAGGCTAAGCTAGGCTAGGCTAAGCTAGGCTAAGCTAAGATACGCTAAACTAAGCTAGGCTAAACTAAACAAAGCTAGGCTAAACTAAGTTAAGTTAGGCTAAGCTAGGCTAGGCTAAGCTAGGCTAAGCTAAGATACGCTAAACTAAGCTAGGCTAAACTAAACAAAGCTAGGCTAAACTAGGTTAAGTTAGGCTAAGATAGGCTAGGCTAAGCTAGGCTAAGCTAAGATACGCTAAACTAAGCTAGGCTAAACTAAACAAAGCTAGGCTAAACTAAGTTAAGTTAGGCTAAGCTAGGCTAGGCTCTGCCAGCTCTCTCCTTCCTGCATGCTGAGACATTAAACTCACCTTTCAGTTTGTTTACCTTCCTGTTACGCTAACACTCTCACTCTCTCTGTTTCTTTGCCACGCCCCCTCACACCTGGGCAGGGACAGGTAAACCTTTGGCCACGCCTCCTTTCCAGCCTCCTCTTGACCTGTGTCACGTGTTGACGTCAGTTGTGTTTGTTTGTGTTGTGTTCAGGGACTTTGCCTTCGTAGCTGGGGACAAGGACAGCTGCGTCCTCAAGTGTCACGTGTTTCGTTGCAATGCTCCGGCCAAAGCCATCGCCACGGCGCTGCACGAGATGTGCTCCAAGGTTAGCCACGCCCCCACCTTAGCTTAGCCTGTTAGCTACTACTTATCCTTCTACCTTCTTACGAGATGTGCTCCAAGGTTAGCCACGTCTTATAGCCTGTTTACTACACTATCTACTTTACGAGATGTGCTCCAAGGTTAGCCACGTCTGTTAGCTGTTAGCTACCACTACTACTTATGCTACTACTACTGTTAGCCTGTTAGCATGCTATGCTACATGTGTTGTTGCGTAGATGATGTCTGAAAAGGCGCTGATGAGGCCGTCCCGTTCTCTGACCATGGAGAGCATCTCACCTGAAGACCTGCCCAGACAAGGTGAGTCCGCCGTGGTCCATCAGCTCCTCCTCCTGCTCCTCCTCCTCCTGCTCCTCCTCCTGCTCCTCCCCTCATCATCCTCCTCCTCGTTCTTGTTTTTCAGTGGACTTCCTGGAGGCCGTGAGGCAGCAGGTCCACAAGTTCGAGGTCCAGTACATCGGAAGCCTCCCGGTGTCCAGAGCCATGGGTACCACCACCTCACCTCCATGTTATATTATATTATGTTATGTTATGTTATGTTATATTATATTATATTATATTATATTATATTTATGTTTTGTTGTATCGTGCAGGGATGGAGGTGCTGAACAGAGCCATTGAAAGCATCATGAACTCCAGAGACAGAGACGAGTGGGAGGAGGCGGTGATTCACGTCACTGATACGGTCCTGTCTCTGTGGAAAGGAGCGGTACTCCTCCTCCTCTCCTCCTCTCATATATCCTCCTCCTCTCCTCCTCCTCACATATCCTCCTCCTCCTCCTCTCATATATCCTCCTCCTCTCCTCCTCCTCACATATCCTCCTCCTCCTCCTCTCATATATCCTCCTCCTCTCCTCCTCCTCACATATCCTCCTCCTCTCCTCCTCTCATATATCCTCCTCCTCCTCCTCTCATATATCCTCCTCCTCTCCTCCTCCTCATATATCCTCCTCCTCCTCCTCACATATCCTCCTCCTCCTCACCTCCTCTGCTGTTCTCCTGCTCTGATAGGAGGGGGAGGAGCCCTGCTGGGAGTGCCAGGTTCGCTTCCTCACCTTTCTGGGCGTCGGCCATGACAGTCACACCTTCGCCGTCATCGTGGACGGAGGAACGCAGCAGTTCCAGTGTCACGTCTTCTGGTGTGAACCTCACGCTGGGATCCTGTCTGAGGCCGTCCAGGCCGCCTGTATGGTGAGGACACCTCCTGGACCCGGTCCTCCTCCTGGACCCGGTCCTCCTCCTGGACCCGGTCCAACTCCTGGACCAGGTCCTACTCCCACTACTTCTACTACCTCTTCTTCTTCTTCTTCTTCTTCTTCTTCCTGTCGGATGTTGCTGGTTATGAGGCAGCTGTTGGAAACTTATTTATTAAATGAGGATTTAATGAAAACACAATGTGACATGAACACAGGAGAAAACAGATCAGACATGAAGATAAAACAGCAGAGAACACAGGAGGAGACAGTAAAGAGGACACAGGTGAAACTAATGGGCGGAGCCACAAGGAGAAACCAGGAAGTAACACTAGACAGGAAACCAATGAACTTAACAAAATAAATAGAACAGGAAACTGAAAACATGTTAATGGGAAATGACTCAGACACAGAATCATGTCACTTCTTCTTCTTCTTCTTCTTCTTCTTCTTCTTCTTCTACCTCATTCTACCTCCTCCTCCTCTTCTCCTCCTCTTCTCCTCCTCCTCCTCTGCTGCCCCCTGCTGGTCTTCTTTCTAACAGTCTTTCTCCATCAGGTCCAGTACCAGAAGTGTCTCGTGGCTCAGACTCCTCCTCCGAGGTCCAAATCGTGGCGAGCGACCCCGTCGAAGGTCAAACGGGCCAACTCCATGGACGCCGCCGCCTTCCCGCCCCTCACGTCACGTCACCATGGCAGCGGTGGCGGCGTCGTGATGGCGCCGAGGATGGTGAAGGGGAGCGGCAGCGGCGTGAGGAAGGGCATGATGGCGTTCTTTGAAACGTTCCGCAGCAAACAGGCCGCCACCTCCTAGTGCTGGGGGCGGGGCCTCCAGAGGTCCAACACTTCCATAGGTCCTGACCAGTCAGCTGATGGACGGGGGCGGACTCCTCAGTGACCAGTAGTACGATTAAAGACCAAGAAGAAGAAGAAATGGCAGCGCCACGCAGTCTCCTGCTTCAGTCAAGATGGCCGACTCTCCAGCCGCCGCCTTATTGGCCGAAGCACATGTAAATAGGAGCTGTGCTGCGTTCATGTCAGTAGGAAATAAGAGCTCAGCTGCTCAGTTTGTTTATCTGCAATAAATCCTTTGGTACCGAACCAGTCAGTGATGTCATGTACAAACAAACAATAAACAACAAACAAACGACGACAAACGACAACAAACAAATAACAAACGACAACCAATAAACAACAAACAAACGACAACAAACAACGACAAATGGCGACAAACAAATAACAAACGACAACCAATAAACAACAAACAAATGACAACAACAACACACAAATAACAAACGACAGCAAAAAATGATAAATGACAACGACAACAAATGACAACAATCAAACAACAAATAATAAAAGTCTTTGAAGTCACTCTCGTTCGTTTCTTCTTATTTTTGTGTCCTGTTAATATTTAGTTTTGTAAATAAATAAATAAAAAGTTTATGATTCCATCAGAGTGAGTCAACTTTAAAATAAATCATCAAATTTACTGATTATTGTTTGTTAGTCGTGTATTTACTATATCACGTATAATATGAGTCAGTTGTTACTGGTGTTTGTGTCGTGATCAGATTCAACATGAACGTTTTCTTCAGACGGATGTTCAGGTTTTAGGTTCAGGTTCTGGTTCAGGTTCAGGTTCTGGTTCAGGTTCAGGCTCTGGTTCTGGTTCAGGTTCAGGTTCAGGTTCAGGTTCTGGTTTTGGGGGTTTCTAGACAGGTTTTGAATTAGTTTTATTATTGATGCTATAGAAATAAAAGTGAATTGAATGGAGTTGCCATGGAGACCGATCATGTCTCCATGGTTTGATGTTTGTGTGATGAAAAGTTTTGAAGAGTTTATAGGTGAATTCAGCTGATCAGTGAAACACAGCGTCAACTCTCTAGAGATGAACAAAACGAAAGGGGAAAAGAGGAGGAGGAGGAGGAGGTGGAGGAGGTGGTGGAGGAGGAGGAGGAGGAGGCGGAGGAGGCGGTCCTCAGTCCTCAGTCCTCATCCTGTCCCGGCCGTTGTCTCGTGTCACACTCGTCCACAGAGTTCATCTTGAACATCTTCTTTCTGCTGCAGGTGAGTTCAGTCTCTCCCACCAGACTCCATTACAAAAACACACCGTTTAAGAACAGTTTTAGTTTTGACTCTTCACAGGCAGATGTTTCTGAAAGTGTCTAAATCTTAAGACTCTGGAGTTTGGCATTTTAAAATAGAGACAAATTAAAGAAATTATTTATGTTTTTATGTAAAACATGTAACGTGACCCTAAACTAAAGCTGATAGAATGATGAATGAAGTTAGCTTTGACTGAAAACTTCAGAAAGTTTTTTATTCTGTTTCAACGTGTTTATTTGTCTCGGGCGAGACATTCTCGGCCTGTGTCCCAGCCCGGTTGCCACGGAGACATGTAAATGAGATTAGACCTGGAATGAAGTCAGATGACCAGAAATTAGACGGGTCCCTGACAGAGACTATTGACAGCAGAGTCACATGTTCACTAAGGTCGTGATCAGCTGATTGCTGATGACTGTGAATGTTCTTTTCATAGAGTCCGTCCAGATTCCAGATGAGTGAGCAGCCGCCTCCGTATCGTCCTCTTTACCCTTCAGGTTCGTCACTGATTTTATTAAATTACAATATAACAGTGGCAGTCGTGTAGTACCTGCGCCCACCAGCAGGAGTGCTCTGCTCTTCCTGTAGAGCAGTGCAGCCTCCAGCCACTAGGGGGGGCTCTACTTTGTCATGGTCCATGTTTATTTACTGTGGATGTGATCATGTGACCTGAGGTTGTTTCTTTCAGCTCTCAGCTCGCAGCCCGCCACCTTCCCAGGTTTTCCTCCGTATCAGGTACCCAGCATGCACTGCAGCTCCAGATAATAACCTGAGCATCAGTGTTGCCGCGGTAACCCTGTCTCCTCCACAGGTCTTCAATCAGAACTACACAGACTCCTTCTACCCTGGAGCTCCTGCTCAGCCCAGCTACCAGAGCGGCCATGACGGGGGCCTCGGGGGCCACGGGGGCCTCGGGGGCCACTACCCTCCAAAACACACAAGTAGCTCCAAACAACACGTGTCATATTGATTGCTGTGTTGCTGTGTTTTTGTGTTGCTGATTGCTCTGTTGCTCTATTGCTGTGTTGCTGTGTTGCTGATTGCTCTATTGCTGTGTTGTTGTGTTGCTGTATTGCTGATTGCTCTATTGCTGTGTTGTTGTGTTGCTGTGTTGCTCTATTGCTCTATTGCTGTGTTGTTGTGTTGTTGTGTTGCTGATTGCTCTATTGCTGTGTTGCAGTGTTGTTGTGTTGCTGATTGCTCTATTGCTCTATTGCTGTGTTGCTGTGTTGCTGTGTTGCTGATTGCTCTATTGCTGTGTTGCTGTGTTGCTGATTGCTCTATTGCTGTGTTGCTGTGTTGCAGTGTTGGTCATGCAGCCTCACCAGGATCAACCCGATGGGCGGAGCTCTTGTCTGAAACTCTGCTCGGCTGCTCTCTGCTGTTGTTGCCTCTACGACCTGTTGACGTCCCACTTCAGATGACCTCTGAACTCTGACCTCTGACCTCCAGCCTGGTCAGGGCTCCCATCATGCAGCGGGGCAACACAGTCTTTAACAACAAGCTTCAATTAAAAGTTGCTCTATCACTTCGATGTCAAATAAAACATTAACTGTACTGTGATATCCTGAGTGTTTCTTCT
Source organism: Mugil cephalus (assembly GCF_022458985.1). Classification (NCBI taxonomy): domain Eukaryota; kingdom Metazoa; phylum Chordata; class Actinopteri; order Mugiliformes; family Mugilidae; genus Mugil; species Mugil cephalus. The sequence goes on along the minus strand of NC_061784.1, from coordinate 25,070,213 downwards.
TCTTCTCTTTGGACGTGTGCTCTGACACAACTGGTGTGATTTTTAATGACATTGTCAAATAAATCAAATCAAAAAATCAGTAATCAACAAAAGAATATTATTTTTATTCAAACTCAAAGGGAAAATAAACCAATCAAAAGACAAGAGGAGATGTTCAGGTCTCCTCTGATTGGTCCAGTCCATGCCGACCATGTCCCCCCTACCAAAAACCAAACAAAAAAAAATTAAACAAAACAAACAACCAACCAACCAACCAACAAACAACAACCAACCAACCAACCAACCAACCAACAACCAACCAACCAACAACCATCAACCAACCAACCAACCAACCAACCAACCAACCAACCAACCACCAACCATCAACCAACACCAACCAACCACCAACCAAAACAACCAACAACCAACCACACAACCACCAACACCACCAAACAAACCAACATCAACTCAAACAAACAACCAACCAACCAAACAACCAACCAACCAACAACCAACCAACCAACCATCCAACAAGCATCACGTTGACTGACCGTTGACAGCAGCACCCGTCAGAGCTGTGACGATGATGAGGAAGATGCAGGAAACTTTCACGGAGTTTCCAATGATGATGACGGACGTCTGTCAATCAACAAACAAACTTCTAGACAATAAATGTGACTGAGGATGAGAGAAAAAAAATAAAAAAATAAAAATCACCTCTTGCTCTGGAGCCGGCGTTGTCATGGATACTGTAGCTGTGCTAGGTGTGACATCACTTCCTTTTGACATGGTGACATCACTTCCTTTTGACATGGTGACATCACTTCCTTTTGGCGTGGTGACATCACTTCTGGCTAAGAGAGAGATTTTCAGAGTAAGAGCTCAGACCAGTGAGTTGCTTGGTTGAAGTGAATGAATCAGATTCTCACCTGTGTCCACCCTCAGGTCCGTGTGATGTTTCTCATCATTAAACGGTCCAGGTATCATCAGTCTACATCCATATCTCCCAGAGTCGTCTTCAGAGACGTTTTCTATGGTCAGAGAAACGTCTCCTCGGTCCAGTCGACCCTTCAGCTGATACCTGCTGGAAGCTCTTTCTGTCACTTTATATCCATCTGTGTAGATCAGCTGATCTTTGCAACCTCTGGTTGGTAAATCTCCTCGACCCCAACAAACTCTCAGAGCTCCATGTCTCTTTATATCATAGCTACAGGTCAGAGTGACGTCTGAACCAGATGGAACAACAACAACTCTGCTGCTGCACAGAGACACTGGAGACAGAAGAAGAAATCAAATCATGCTATGCTAATGTTAGCCGGCTCTATAATGAAACAGGAAATGTCTGAACCACAGTCTCATCACATCAATGGAAACATGGACTCTGATTTAACTCGGACATGGAACATTGGTTCATTTTAGAAACTAAAATATTTGATGACTTTCAGGATGTTTGTTTTTAAGACTTATTTAAATGTTTCCTCCATTAATGAGAAGAGTTCATGTGTTCATTCAGGTTTGAATAAAGTCTTGAAATGTTCTCGATACCTGTGATGATCAGCAGCAGCATCCAGTCCCAGCAGCTCAGTGTCGACATCTTTACACTTCCTCTCTGCTCTCGTGGTTTTGTGGTTCTGTTAAAGGCATCGATTCTAGATGAAAATGGACGTCAGAGTTTCCTGAAGCTTGGACCGACCCTCTGAGAACTAGGCCTCATTTCAGACCACGGGTCTCATCGCTTCACAACATATGTACACAGTGAATAAAGGAAATGAATATTTACACACATGTTGTCTGGTTTAATCGGGTTAAATTCAAATGAACAACAAGTCCAAAGGAGACGAGGAGATGGAGTCTTCATTCAGTGTCAGTGTCAGCACCTCCTCCTCCTCCTCCTCCTCCTCCTCCTCCTGGTGGCTCCTCCTCCTCCTCCTCCTCCTCAGCTTCATGGCTCATCACCTACTTTTAAAGTCAAGGGTTGAACCATTTCCAGCAGACGGGAGGCAACACGTCATAGTTAGTGTTGATAAAGTATGTAGATATGTTAATGAGTCTGTGGATTCATGTCAGTAATTATAGTTGGTGTCATTAGATATTATTCCCTGTAATTAGACCATAAATATAAAAGCAGCTTCCTGCCTGGTGATGATGTCAGTTCTAATTATTTGTGTCTCACTGGTAATAAACAGACGTCCCATTGGACTGAAATCTGTCTCACACATCAGCTGACCGACGTCAACAAAGAGGTTTGATAAGAGATAGAAGCCACTGATTCCTCTTCTTAATGATGGTGATGATGATGATGAAGATGATGATGAAGATGAAGGTGATGATGATGAAGATGATAAAGATGAAGATGATGATGAGGAAGATGAAGATGATGATGATGATGATGAAGATGATGATGATGATGAAGATGATGAAGGTGATGATGATGATGATGAAGATGAAGATGATGATGATGAAGATGATGAAGATGAAGGTGATGATGATGATGAAGATGATGAAGATGATGAAGATGAAGATGATGATGATGATGATGATGATGATGATGATGAAGGTGATGATGATGATGATGAAGATGAAGATGATGATGATGAAGATGATGAAGATGAAGGTGATGATGATGATGAAGATGATGAAGGTGATGATGATGATGATGATGATGATGATGATGATGAAGGTGATGATGATGATGATGAAGATGATGATGATGATGATGAAGATGATGAAGATGAAGGTGATGATGATGAAGGTGATGATGAAGGTGATGATGATGATGAAGGTGATGATGAAGATGATTCCAGGAAATCAAACTCACTTTATCAATTTATAATTTAAGTGTCAAACACAGAATCTGGTCCTCGTCTCTGGAGACAACAGCCGTCTCCAGTTGCTATGGTAACCGTCATATAGCTAGCTCTGCTTCTTCTGGCATGTTACATTTTGCACATAGTACTGTTCATGTTGATACTCACGGCGTGTACTATACACACATGCATAGATGTACATATAGATGTATATTCTGTTTTTAAACATATATTTATGTTGGACAGTTTTTATATTCTTTTTTCATGCGTTATATTTCTATGCTCATAGTGATATAGAGTCATAGAGTCATAGAGTCATAATCTCACAGAGTCATAGAGTCATAGTGTCATAGTGATATAGAGTCATAGAGTCATAGTGTCATAGAGTCATAGTGATATAGAGTCATAGAGTCATAGAGTCATAGAGTCAAAATGTCACAGAGTCATAGAGTCATAGAGTCATAGTGTCATAGTGTCATAGAGTCATAGAGTCATAAAGTCATAGAGTCATAGTGTCATAGTGTCATAGAGTCATAGAGTCATAAAGTCATAGAGTCACAGTGTCATAGAGTCAAAATGTCACAGAGTCATAGTGTCATAGAGTCATAGTGATATAGAGTCATAGAGTCATAATGTCACAGAGTCATAGTGTCATAGAGTCACAGAGTCATAGTGATATAGAGTCACAGAGTCATAGAGTCATAGAGTCATAGTGATATAGAGTCATAGAGTCATAATGTCACAGAGTCATAGTGTCATAGAGTCACAGAGTCACAGAGTCATAGAGTCATAGAGTCATAGTGATATAGAGTCATAGAGTCACAGAGTCATAGAGTCAAAATGTCACAGAGTCATAGTGTCATAGAGTCACAGAGTCATAGAGTCACAGAGTCATAATGTCACAGAGTCATAGAGTCATAGAGTCACACAGTCATAGAGTCATAGAGGTTGGTTGCTGTGTTGCTAGTTGCTGATTGCTGTGTTATTGTGTTGCTGATTGTTGTGTTGCTTCGTTGCTGTGTTGCTGTGTTGTTGTGTTGTTGGTTGTTGTGTTGCTGTGTTGCTGTGTTGTTGTGTTGCTGTGTTGTTGTGTTGTTGTGTTGTTGTGTTGCTGGTTGTTGGTTGTTGTGTTGCTGGTTGCTGTGTTGCTGTGTTGTTGTGTTGTTGTGTTGCTGATTGTTGTGTTGCTTCGTTGCTGTGTTGCTGTGTTGTTGTGTTGTTGTGTTGCTGTGTTGCTGTGTTGTTGTGTTGTTGGTTGTTGTGTTGCTGTGTTGCTGTGTTGTTGTGTTGTTGTGTTGTTGATTGTTGTGTTGTTGTGTTGCTGTGTTGTTGTGTTGTTGTGTTGCTGTGTTGCTGGTTGTTGTGTTGCTGTGTTGTTGGTTGTTGTGTTGTTGTGTTGCTGTGTTGCTGGTTGCTGTGTTGCTGTGTTGTTGATTGTTGTGTTGCTGTGTTGTTGTGTTGTTGTGTTGCTGTGTTGTTATGTTGTTGGTTGTTGTGTTGCTGGTTGTTGGTTGTTGTGTTGCTGTGTTGCTGGTTGCTGTGTTGTTGTGTTGCTGTGTTGTTGTGTTGTTGATTGTTGTGTTGTTGTGTTGTTGTTTTGCTGTGTTGTTGTGTTGTTGTGTTGCTGGTTACTGTGTTGCTGTGTTGTTGATTGTTGTGTTGTTGTGTTGTTGGTTGTTGTGTTGCTGGTTGTTGGTTGTTGTGTTGCTGGTTGCTGTGTTGCTGTGTTGTTGTGTTGTTGTGTTGCTGATTGTTGTGTTGCTTCGTTGCTGTGTTGCTGTGTTGTTGTGTTGTTGTGTTGCTGTGTTGTTGTGTTGTTGGTTGTTGTGTTGCTGTGTTGCTGTGTTGTTGTGTTGTTGTGTTGTTGTGTTGTTGATTGTTGTGTTGTTGTGTTGCTGTGTTGTTGTGTTGTTGTGTTGCTGTGTTGCTGGTTGTTGTGTTGCTGTGTTGTTGGTTGTTGTGTTGTTGTGTTGCTGTGTTGCTGGTTGCTGTGTTGCTGTGTTGTTGATTGTTGTGTTGCTGTGTTGTTGTGTTGTTGTGTTGTTGTGTTGCTGTGTTGTTATGTTGTTGGTTGTTGTGTTGCTGGTTGTTGGTTGTTGTGTTGCTGGTTGCTGTGTTGTTGGTTGTTGTGTTGTTGTGTTGTTGTGTTGATGTGTTGCTGTGTTGCTGGTTGCTGTGTTGTTGTGTTGTTGGTTGTTGTGTTGCTGTGTTGCTGGTTGCTGTGTTGTTCTATTGCTGTGATGCTGGTTGCTGTGTTGCTGGTTGTTGTGTTGCTGTGTTGTTGGTTGCTGTGTTGTTGTGTTGTTGTTTTGCTGTGTTGCTGTGTTGCTGGTTGCTGTGTTGCTGTGATGCTGGTTGCTGTGTTGCTGGTTGCTGTGTTGTTGATTGTTGTGTTGTTGTGTTGCTGTGTTGTTGTGTTGTTGTTTTGCTGTGTTGTTGTGTTGTTGTGTTGTTGTGTTGCTGTGTTGCTGGTTGCTGTGTTGTTCTATTGCTGTGATGCTGGTTGCTGTGTTGCTGGTTGTTGTGTTGCTGTGTTGTTGTGTTGCTGTGTTGTTGGTTGCTGTGTTGTTGTGTTGCTGTGTTGCTGTGTTGCTGGTTGCTGTGTTGCTGTGATGCTGGTTGCTGTGTTGCTGGTTGCTGTGTTGTTGATTGTTGTGTTGTTGTGTTGCTGTGTTGTTGTGTTGTTGTTTTGCTGTGTTGTTGTGTTGTTGTGTTGTTGTGTTGCTGTGTTGCTGGTTGCTGTGTTGTTGTGTTGCTGTGTTGCTGGTTGTTGTGTTGTTGTGTTGTTGTGTTGTTGTGTTGTTGTGTTGCTGGTTGCTGTGTTGTTGTGTTGTTGTGTTGTTGTGTTGCTGTGTTGCTGGTTGCTGTGTTGTTGTGTTGTTGGTTGTTGTGTTGCTGTGTTGCTGGTTGCTGTGTTGTTCTATTGCTGTGATGCTGGTTGCTGTGTTGCTGGTTGTTGTGTTGCTGTGTTGTTGTGTTGCTGTGTTGTTGGTTGCTGTGTTGTTGTGTTGTTGTTTTGCTGTGTTGCTGGTTGCTGTGTTGCTGTGATGCTGGTTGCTGTGTTGCTGGTTGCTGTGTTGTTGATTGTTGTGTTGCTGTGTTGTTGTGTTGTTGTTTTGCTGTGTTGTTGTGTTGTTGTGTTGTTGTGTTGCTGTGTTGCTGGTTGCTGTGTTGTTCTATTGCTGTGATGCTGGTTGCTGTGTTGCTGGTTGTTGTGTTGCTGTGTTGTTGTGTTGCTGTGTTGTTGGTTGCTGTGTTGTTGTGTTGTTGTGTTGCTGTGTTGCTGTGTTGCTGGTTGCTGTGTTGCTGTGATGCTGGTTGCTGTGTTGCTGGTTGCTGTGTTGTTGATTGTTGTGTTGTTGTGTTGCTGTGTTGTTGTGTTGTTGTTTTGCTGTGTTGTTGTGTTGTTGTGTTGTTGTGTTGCTGTGTTGCTGGTTGCTGTGTTGTTGTGTTGTTGTGTTGCTGTGTTGCTGGTTGTTGTGTTGTCGTGTTGTTGTGTTGCTGTGTTGCTGGTTGCTGTGTTGTTGTGTTGTTGGTTGTTGTGTTGCTGTGTTGCTGGTTGCTGTGTTGTTGATTGTTGTGTTGTTGTGTTGCTGTGTTGTTGTGTTGCTGTGTTGCTGGTTGCTGTGTTGTTGTGTTGTTGGTTGTTGTGTTGCTGTGTTGCTGGTTGCTGTGTTGTTGATTGTTGTGTTGTTGTGTTGTTGTGTTGTTGTGTTGCTGTGTTGTTGTGTTGCTGTGTTGCTGGTTGCTGTGTTGTTCTATTGCTGTGCTGATAATGACTTCAACAGGTTTACAAGGTGTTTCCATGGAGACGGATCCTCATGCTGAAACATGTGTCTGTGTAACCTAGCAACAGTGACACAGGAAGTGAGTGGAGCCCTGTGACTGGGAGAGAGGGGACCAATCAGGAGGAGGGTGACGCTAGAGGAAGAAGAGGAGCTCGGGTGTTTATATGAGGGTTACCATAGCAACCAGGTGTTGGGCGGAGTCTGTCCCCCTGAGGATGTGATTGGACGGTCAGACGGCTTTGCCCAGGATCAGGAGGCTCATGATGAAGACCATGATGAAGAAGAGCCACATGAAGAAGCGGTCCATGACCTTCGCCACCCTCCTCCACTCCCCCACACGGAGCTGAGACGCCCTCTGCTCCTGGAAGGAGGAGGACACCACCGCCACCTCCTGGAGGAGACGCATGCACTGCGCCTCCTCCACACCTCCTCCTCCTCCTCCTTCACTTACTCCTCCTTCTTCTCCTTCCCCTCCTCTCTCCTCCGAGTGATGGACGGTCACTATCACCTCCTGGTTTGCTCCTCCTCCTCTTCCTCCTTCACTTCCTCCTCCTGCTTCTATTTTGTTTTCTCCTCTTTCTTCTCCTCCTCCTCCTCCTCCTGCTCCTCCTCTGATGCAGTTCTCTCCCTCGTAGACGAAGCAGATCCTGGCGAGATGTTTGAGGATGAGGAGCTCCGCCCACATTGGGATGGGAGGAGCCTCTGGGCCACAGTGGTGGATGTTCATGATGAAGATGGTGAGAGCTGTGGAGGCTGTGACCATCGTCATGGTAGCGATGTAGTACTTCCCTGGAGGTCAGAGGTCAGAGGTCAGAGGTCAGACCAGCTCCTCCTAGCCTCCCAGCTAACAGTAGCTCCTCCTAGCCTCCTAGCTAACAGTAGCTCCTCCTAGCCTCCCAGCTAACAGCAGCTCCTAGCCTCCCAGCTAACAGTAGCTCCTCCTAGCCTCCCAGCTAACACTAGCTCCTCCTAGCCTCCCAGGTAAAAGTAGCTCCTCCAATCCTACCAGCTAACAGTAGCTCTTCCTAGCCTCCCAGCTAACAGCAGCTCCTAGCCTCCCAGCTAACAGTAGCTCCTCCTAGCCTCCCAGCTAACAGTAGCTCCTCCTAGCCTCCTAGTTAACAGTAGCTCCTCCTAGCCTCCCAGCTAACAGCAGCTCCTAGCCTCCCAGCTAACAGTAGTTCCTCCTAGCCTCCCAGGTAAAAGTAGCTCCTCCTAGCCTTCCAGCTAACAGTAGCTCCTCCTAGCCTCCCAGCTAACAGCAGCTCCTCCTAGCCTCATAGCTAACAGTAGCTCCTCCTTGCCTCCAGCTAACAGTAGCTCCTTCTAGCCTCATAGCTAAGCTAACAGTAGTTCCTCCTTGCCTCCAGCTAACAGTAGCTCCTCCTAGCCTCATAGCTAACAGTAGCTCCTCCTAGCCTCCCAGGTAAAAGTAGCTCCTCCAATCCTCCCAGCTAACAGTAGCTCCTCCTAGCCTCCTAGCTAACAGTAGCTCCTCCAATCCTCCCAGCTAACAGTAGCTCCTCCTAGCCTCCAGTTAACAGTAGCTCCTCCTAGCCTCCTAGCTAACAGTAGCTCCTCCTAGCCTCCCAGCTAACAGTAGCTCCTCCTAGCCTCCTAGCCTAGCGGCTAACAGCGGCCTCTCACCGATCAGTGGGACGCTCTCAGAGGGCGGCATGCTCTCAGCCACCAGCAGCTGGAAGACGGTGAGCGCTAGCAGCACGGTGACGCCCAGAGAAACCTTCTCCCCGGAGTCGGCCGGCAGGTAGAAGCCCAGCGGAGCCAGGAAGGAGATCATCATGCAGGGCAGGAGGAGGTTGAAGATGTAGAAGGAGGCGCGTCTCTTCAGGTGGAGGCTGAACGTGATGTCGGGGTACGGCTCCGAGCAGCAGCCGTACAGGATCACGTTCTTCTTGGCCGGCATGCCCAGAACCTGGAGACAAAGAGACCGGGTCACATCCAGGAACCAGGACTAGTGAGCAGCTCAGGACCAGCCACGCTCACCTCCCACTCCACGTTGGGGACGAAGTCGGCCAGGTCGGCGCTGTCCAAGGCGTTGGACAAGTCCATCTGGTTCCCGTTGTGAGTCCAGGAGCCGAAGGTGAGATGACACTGCTGCAGGTCGAAGGGGAAGAAGACGACGTCCACGGAGCAGGAGCTCTTAGTGAAGGCCGGCTGGTCCCACGTCACCTGGCCGTCATGACGGAGCACCACGTTGGTCTCCATGGAGCTGGAGAACTCATCATCGGCACTGGGTGGGGGGGGGACCAGGAGTGAGTGAGCCTTTCCTTCCTATTGTCCTACGTTCTTGACCTTTGTCTTTCCTTTGAGACTGGACAGACCCCCCCCCCCCCCCCCCCGTATGTTTTGGGTGCTACCTGTTGTAGAGGACGATGTCCGGCCTCCAGACGTAGCTGCTGGGGATGCGGATGGTGTCGAGGCCGTCGTAGTCCTCCTTCCTCCAGGTGAGATAGGCGTCCCTCCACACCTGACGGATCCACAGGTACGTGGTCAGGATCTGGTTCCTCTCGTCCTGGACAGACACATCTGCATCAACATCTGGACCATCCACAGACTGTGGAGCCAAGATGGCCGCCGTGTCGCCTCCTCCGCCTCCTGCTACTGACAACATCTAAATCCAGATAGACAGATGAACTACAAGAAACTCAAATAAACTACAACAATCTACTAGAAACTTTGGCTCCAAATAAATCTTGATTATTTTTTCTCTTGAAGTTTAAAGGATCGTTCCACCATGTTGGTTCAGACCAGAGACTTGGTGCCTTATATTAACGTCCTACAGTCTATGTGACGGGGCTTATCTGACCTATGCTGTAGCTAGACGCCAGGGGGCGGGGCTTATATGGCAGGGGGCGGGGCCTATGTGAGCTACCAGGCGTCGGGTGGTGTTACCATGTCGATGATCTGTGACAGTGTGATCTGCAGCGTGACGTTGATGACGTGGTCCGTGTCCTCCACCGGACGCAGAGCGCGGCTGTAGTTGGAAAATAAGTCGCTCAGAAGTTTGTGGGCGAAGCGGCCGTGAGCTGCAGAGCACACTGGATCAGAGGGACAAGACAGTCAGTGGTTAGCTTAGCATAGCCTAGCGTAGCCTAGCAGCTACTGGACAGTCCTCCAACCAGCCAATCAAATCTCTGGTTGTAATTTTGTAATTTAAAGTTATGTCAATGTCTTCCAAGACAGCTCCAGTAATATTTATTGGCAGCGTCTCCATGGTAACGGCTCATCTGGAGGACAAACAGCTGGAGGCGGGAGGAGACAAGGAGATGGACATAAAAGGCAACAATGTGTTTAGTGACCTTCACATGAGGAGGAACGAAGTGATTAGAGTGAGAGGAGGAGGAACAGCTTCTGGACTAAAATGGAAATGTGTCATAGACCATGATGAGTCCCAACACATCTACATCTACATCTACATCTACATCCACATCTACATCCACCAGGACCCGGCAGATGGGCCCCTCCATATGAGCTGGTTCTGGTTCTGGTTCTAGTTCTTGCGTTGTTATTGATGCTGTGATTTTAACCAACCTGTTAAAACTGAAGATGTTTTGAACATTTATTAACTATCTGACATGACACAAACCATCCTTCAACATAAATACATTTTAGTGTTTTATTTTGGCCCAAGTCCCGCCCACTAACATGGAAAGGGGTGGGGCTTATGACCTAGACTGCAGCCTCCAGCCACCAGGGGGAGCTGGCTTCGGCTTTCATCTTTATTATTACTACTATGGTTTAGCCTCATTAGTTTATTAGTTTGTTAAAAAGTAAAAACATTTGAATTGACTTTAAGAAGTTTAAATTGATGGAAACGTTTCAGACTGGAGTTAAAGTTTCAGATGCAACATGTTAAATATTATTCATCATACAGTATAAACGAGTATTGGTTTTACAAACATGTTGTTTATTTAGTCCTGGAGCAGAAGTTCCCCAGTTTAGTTCATTATTAAAATAAGTCTCTTTCACTTCTCTCTGTTGTTGATAACGTTTCATCTGAACCTGGTTTGGTTCCTGTTATTTTAAAAAGAATGAATAGAAGGAGCTGGGTTCTCTGGATCCAGTTTGAGATGAAGTTTAAGTAAAACATTTTAAGTTGGATTAGTCATAAAAAACATCTGGTTCTTAGGATTTATCTGTTCCTACCTGGCAGGGAGGTGAGGAGGAGGAGGAGGAGGAGAAGGAGGAGGAGGAGGAGGAGGAGGAGGAAGGATCGGCTGCAGGAGAACTTCATCTTCATCGTGTTACTGACACTGATCAACTAAACGTTTAACATCGACTCCAGAGCAGAGAGAGGAGGAGGAGGAGGAGGAGGAGGAGGAGGAGGAGGAGGAGGGAGAGGAGGAGGAGGAGGAGGAGGAGAGGAGGAGGAGGAGGAGGAGGAGGAGGAGGAGGGAGAGGATGAATGGAGGATGGGTCCTGTAGTTTGAGATGAGGCAAGTTGGATTAGAAAGAATGGTTTTAGGTTATTGTTCATGGCAGGAGGTGAGGAGGAGGAGGAGGAGGAGGAGGAGGCAGGAGGAGGAGGAGGAAGGAGGAGGAGAAAGTGTAGAATGACAAGTTAAATGTCAGAGGAGAGGAGGAGGGAGAGGAGGAGGAGGAGGAGGGAGAGGAGGAGGAGGGAGAGGAGGAGGAGGAGGAGGGAGAGGAGCCAAATCTGGATGAGACCTTCCTGTTTAACCCTTAAACCAAGTTCATATGACATTATTATTGTTGTTGTTGTTATTATTACAAACTTCTTAAATTGTAATTTAATTATTAAGAAAGTTTTATCTGAAAAAAAAAACATTTAAACTATTTTTAAATTCTTCAAAAATAGTTTAAAAAAAGACGAACTGAGCTGAAAATGAAATAGATATTTAACTTTTATAAGGAATTAAACTGGTTGAACATAAGTTACTATAAACTGTATGTGTACTCACATACTACTACTACTAGTATTACTACTTCTAATAATAATAATAATTAAACGTTATTTGTTTATTTCCTAGTTATTTATATAGTTTCCCATTTATTTATTTTTCTATTTGTTTTTAATTATTTTTTATTTATTTTCTACATATATTTATTTATTGATGTATTCGTTTCATTTTCATTTATTTGTTCATCATTTTACTTATTCTATTTATTTTATATTATTATTATTATTATTATTATTATTATTATTATTATAGATTATTTTCTATTATATGTATTTATTGTCATTTTAAAGTCCCGTGGTACATAAGGACCCGCCTCCTCTCCCTGATTGGCTGAACCTCCTGTCACTCTGTGATGAGCTGACCAATGGCAGCGGCCGCCATGTTGTGTCCGGTGGTAAACACGAGCAGCTGGAAGACAGGTGAGTAAGAGGAGGAGGAGGAGGAGGAGAAGGAGGAGGAGGAGGAGGAGGAGGAGGAGAAGGAGGAGGAGGAGGAGGAGGAGGAGGAGGAGAGAGGTCTTTTATTCTTGTTTCTTTGTCCCGCCCCCATCGATTCATAGGTCTGAGAGACAGAGAGAGAGAGAGACGAGCACTCCTCCTCCTCCTCCTCCTCCTCCTCCTCCTCCTCCTCAGCTCTTCTTCTTCTTCTTCATTTTTTGCTGGTTGTTGTTGTTCTGCTGCAGAGAGAGAGAGAGGCTGCGTTTGGTCATCTTCATATCATCCAGAGAGGAGGAGGAGGAGGAGGGAGGAGTGATTTTTGATTCTTTGATTTTAAATGACTTAATGAATCTGAATCAAACAGAACCAGGAAGTGCTCGGACTGCCCCGCCCCCAGCCCCGCCTCCATTGTCCTCCATGTTGTGTCCCGCCTCCTGCCTCCCCCTCCTCAGGGAGTTCGCTCAGTGGCGCTGCCTCCTGGGCTGGCCACGCCCCCACGGAGTCACCTCGGCTAGCGCCGCCGGGCTAACCGCTAACACCAGCCAGCAGCAGGGGTCAGAGGTCAGGGGCGGAGCTCAAGGGGGCGGAGCTCCTCCACCTGTTGGACACATCATACCTCAGCAGGTGAGTCCGGTTTGTCCTACGGTCAGATGAGCTCTTCATGTTCACGGACTGTAAATAAAGATGGAACTTTAAGTGAGAGTTGTTTCTGTGGGCGAGTTTTATGAAATAGCTCCGCCCTCATTCACTGGGCGATAAACTGAGTTATTTCATTCAGTGGTTTGATGACGACTATGATACTATGTTGTGCTTGTCTGAGACCAAAGAGTGGGTGTGGCTTCCCTTGACACAGTCCTGGCCAATCACAGACGAGCAGTGTGATTGGTTCGTCATTCTTATTCTCTGGCCTCCTGGAGGACGACAGTGTGTAATACCATGTTCCACCACTCTGTGTAGGGAGGCGCTGTTTCACATCGTTTACATTAAATGCTCATGAATTAGAGAAGAGTAATAAATCTCACTGTCTCCGTCCTCTCTCCAGTACTCGTCCTCCATGTGTCCACTGTCTGTCCACCAGACCCCGAAGTCTGACCGGGACGAGGACGTTGAGCTGAGGCTGTCCCTCTGTCCATGTCCCGGGGCTACCTGCACGTGGGTCGGCTCTCTGGAGTCCATCATGCCTCACCTGAAAGACTCCCACAAGTCCATCACCACGCTGCAGGTCCTTCACCCAGACCCGAGTCCTTCACCTAGACCCGAGTCCTTCACCCAGACCCGAGTCCTTCACCCAGACCCGAGTCCCTCACCCAGACCTTAGTCCTTCACCCAGACCTTAGTCCTTCACCCAGACCCGAGTCCTTCACCTAGAACCGAGTCCTTCACCCAGACCCGAGTCCTTCACCTAGAACCGAGTCCTTCACCCAGACCTTAGTACTTCACCTAGACCTTAGTCCTTCACCCAGATCTTAGTCCTTCACCTAGACCTGAGTCCTTCACCTAGACCCGAGTCCTTCACCCAGACCTTAGTCCTTCACCCAGACCTTAGTCCTTCACCTAGACCCGAGTCCCTCTCCCAGACCTTAGTCCTTCACCCAGACCTTAGTCCTTCACCCAGATCTTAGTCCTTCACCCAGACCTTAGTCCTTCACCCAGATCTTAGTCCTTCACCTAGACCTGAGTCCTTCACCTAGACCCGAGTCCTTCACCCAGATCTTAGTCCTTCACCCAGACCTTAGTCCTTCACCCAGATCTTAGTCCTTCACCTAGACCTGAGTCCTTCACCCAGACCCGAGTCCTTCACCCAGACCCGAGTCCTTCACCCAGACCTTAGTCCTTCACCCAGACCCGAGTCCTTCACCTAGACCTTAGTCCTTCACCCAGACCCGAGTCCTTCACCCAGACCCGAGTCCTTCACCCAGACCTTAGTCCTTCACCCAGACCCGAGTCCTTCACCCAGACCTGAGTCCTTCACCCAGACCTTAGTCCTTCACCCAGACCCGAGTCCTTCACCCAGACCTTGGTCCTTGTGGCCTCTGATGATCTGTTCCTAAAGCCTTACCGTGGGTTCTGTCCCTCTCCAGGGGGAAGACATCGTCTTCCTGGTGATGGACATCGACCGCCCCGGCTCGGTGGTCTGGCTGATGATGCAGTCGTGCTTCAGTCACCACTTCCTGCTGGTGGTGGAGAAGCAGCAGAGGTTCCAGGACCATCAGCAGTTCTTCGCCGTCGTGCTGCTCATCGGGACACGGAAGCAGACCGAGACCTTCGCCTATCGGCTGGAGCTCCACAGAGACCGGCGCCGGCTCAGCTGGGAGGCCAGGCCCCGCCCTGTCCATGGTGGGGCGGCGGCCGCCATCATGGACAGCGACTGCCTGGTGTTGGACGCCTCCACCGCCCACCTGTTCACCCACAACGGGAACCTGGAGATCAACGTCACCATCTCCATGTGCTGAGGGTCTGGGTCCAGGTCTGGTTCTGGTTCTGAGGACAGAGACTCCTGCTGAGTTCAGGAAATGACATCTGAGACAAACCTCCTCCCTCCGTGAGGACAGGTTGACCACGTCCTTCTACGCCGAGACCCTGGAGACTGAACGGAGACCGAACTGATCCGGGTCTCATTGCACCACAGCAGCTGATTTCAAGTTCAGTCTGAGGGTTGGTGGTTTGAATCCCTGAGCTGGGGGGACCAGAGAGTCCCTGGAGGCCGGCTAGGGCCCAGGCTTCATAATCGACTATCAACAGATTATTTTTGAGATTTGTCAACTAATCAGATCTTACGTAAATTGTAGCTTTAAGGCACCAGCATGCATGTTGTTGCCATGGTAGCGTATTTATTTAGCACCGTAACGTAGCACTGACATTAGCATCACGGCATGTCATGTTATAATGTTACATAGCCTGTGTGCTAAGGCTAATACAGTCGTCATCATTAGCCTGAAGCTAATGTTAACGTGTACAGCTGTAAGCTGTAGCTTTACCATTACTAAACATGTGATAACGATAAACGATGGCGTCGATTATTAAGTTAGTCTTAGATGATTGTGAAAGACGTAATCATGACTAGTCGACTAATCTTGGCCTCATGTTTCTGTTCTCTGTAACCAGGAAACAGGGACGTTAATGTTTTTAAATACTCTGTGGAATTACAGGTAAATAAATGCAACATTCGAGGAAGTTAGAAGTTGTCTCCGTCCCTGGAGACAATCCGAGACACACCTGTGGAATTATTTCTTCCGGTTAGCTAATAGTACCTCCTCCTAGCTTCCTAGCTAATAGCAGCTGCTTCTAGCCTGTTAGCTAATAGTACCTCCTCCTAGTCTGTTAGCTAATAGTAGCTCCTCCTAGTCTGTTAGCTAATAGTACCTCCTCCTAGCCTCCCAGCTAACAGTACCTCCTGGTGGTCTATGGACTGACTGTGGTGGAGCCTCTAGTGGATGTTAGAGGAATTGCAGCCATTTTCTGATTGTAATAAAATATCTTTATGTCTAACTCAACAGCAGACGTGTAGTAATGAGACACAGGTGAGGACATTCCTTGGTTTTATTACAAAACTTATATAAAACAAACCAACACGAAGGTTGTGGTGTAATAACAGCTGCAGCCACTGGGGGCGATCAATTAAAAAAACAACCGAGACAACACGGATTTCCTCATTTATTTATGGTCCAATGTCTCTGTCTTCTTCTGCTACTGTTCTTATTTTATCTATTATCTCTTCTTCTCTTGTCTCAGTCCATCTCTCTTCTTTTGTGGTTGTCTCTGTCTCTTCGTCTGTCCTCTCTGTCTGTCTCCCTCCTCCTCTCTGACTCTCTTCTTCTATCGTCATCTCTTCTTCTGTCCTCCTCTCTTCTTCTGTCCTCCTCTCTGTCTCCGTTCCTCTCTCGGTTCCTCCTCCTCCTCCTTTCTTCTTCTTCTTCTCTCTCTCTGTCCGTCTCCCTCCTCCTCTCGTTGTCTCTCTGTCCTCCCAAAGGCGCCTCCCTCTGGTTGTACTTGTCGTAGGCAGCGTCTTCTTTCTCCTCTTTTACTCTGATGACAGGAGGACGAGGAGGAGGTGAGGAAGAGGAGGAGGAGGAGGTCCCCCGGGTCCTCCTCTCCTTCTCAGATTTCTTCTTCTCCTTTTTCTCCTTCTCCTTTTTCTCCTTCTTCTTTTTCTTCTTCTCTTTCTTGTCTGAGAGGGAGAAATATTTAAAAAATGTTAGCTTGTTTAGGCTAATTCAGTGGCTAACATTAGCGTGTTCAAGCTAGCTTGATGACCTCACCTTTTTTGAGTTTCTTCTTCGTGGGTACAACGAGCTGCTCGTCCTCTGAGGAGGACTCAGGGTTGTCGGGGGCAACTGGGGCACATCCATCCTCCCGGAGACGCTTTGTTATGTCGTCCATGTCTTCGTTGTCTTTGGGGGGACGGTAGTCTCTGACATGGTCCACACGGATGGTCCGGCCTTTGATCTGATGACAGACACGACCAATCAATCAGTAATTAGTCCAACCTCTCTCTAATCTGGATGCTTCTCCAGCTGAGATCTGCTGGGCCAATCAGATCAGTGGGGGCGGAGCTTAATGTGGTGATGGACAGGAGAGGAACAACATTCATACCAAGTGGCTACTGGCAATTCAGAATAACACAGAAACATGAAATTTAGCTTGTTTAAGCTAATTAAGTGGCTAACATTAGCTTGTTTAGGCTAAAGTGGCTAATTGAGTGGCCACTGTTAGCTTGTTTGGGCTAAGGTGGCCAACGCTAGCTTGTTGAGGCTAGCGTGGCTAACGCTAGTCACCTTGATGCCGTTGAAGTTGTCCACCGCCAGGACGGTGCTCCTCTGGTCCTCGTAGCAGACGAAGCAGAAACCTTTGGACTTCCCAGTCTTCTTGTCACGCACCAGGTTGATATTGACGATCTCACCGTACCTGGAGAAGAGAAGATGGAGGTGGATAAAGGGGAGGGGCTTCTACCTGAGGCCAGGCTGCGTTCAGAAACGTACTGAGAGAAGACGCAGAGGAGGTCTCCTTCCGTCAGCTCGTAGGGGAATCCTCCTGAAGAAACACGAAGGACAAGACATTATCATTTCCTCTAAACCATGTTTCATGTCATAGAGCGTATGGACATAACGTCACAGCCAGCGTAGTCTCCATGGTTACAGCCACTGAGCGGCAAAAAGTGACAGCTGAACATGGAGATTAGCAGCATTAGTTTGAATCATAGACTTTAATAGCATCTAAACTGTAAAAAATAATTTAAGAAAAGGTGAAGAGCTGTTGTGTGACTGACTGAACCAACAGATTTGAAAAGCAGTCAGAGATTGAAGACATTAGTGTCAGGTAATATTCATTTCTTAATTTTAAGTCATATCTTAAGTTAGTTCTTCAGTTCTGTTCTGGAGATCTGTCAGATAAGTTTGTGGATGTTGTTGTTTTGGCCGGCAGTAACTATTTCCGTTCCAACAATAAATAACAATAAACTGAATATTTGTGATCACTCCTCATCATCCTTTTAATGCTACAGAATTGTATGGTTAACGTTACTTCTCAGTGAAGCTCTTAGCATTAGCATCTTTTATTTATCTACATTTATTGGAACTGGAACTAACTGAAACTGAGGCTAATCCACTTTTCCAAATCCATTGATCTGATAATCCACATTTTCCCATGTCTCTGTATTTACTGATACATTTCATTTTGTTTTTGCCCCTCAGGGGGCGTGGCCCCGGGCGGCAGTGACGTCAATGCATACCCTCTGTTTGTTTTAAAGTTGCACCCGGTAACTGTAACTTTTACTGTAAATTCATGGTGCGGCCAGATTAGATAATCCGCTGGGCCGCTTTTGGCCCGCGGCCCGTATGTTTGCCACCCGCTTCTAAACGCTTTGTCTTTACTTGTCTTACCAACAAAGACCCAGGCGCTGTCTTTATAGACTGAATGCCAGGACACAGAGTCTTTCACCCCGAGCTGGGCCTCACGCTCGTTCAGCTCGTTGATCAACTTCACCTTCGTTAAGGGACTGAAAACACAGAAAAGGTCTTTAAACATTAAACATCAGAATCTTTAGCGTCATGATGTTTTACAGACCACAGAAAACACAGGATTCAGTTCAGTCACACGGAATAAAATATCAGATGTCTGGGAAATTATTTCAGTTGTGTTCACCATAAAAACTCAAACTCCTTCTTAAACAAACAACATCACTAAAGCCGCTTCCCGCACGGACTAACTCTCGTACCAGACTCCGTTTAGATTATGGCCAAATTTAAGTCTCTGCCAACAAGAGACACGTAGAAGACTGTTTGAGATTAAAGGAATAAAACAATCCAAAATAACTTTATTAACCCATGAGTTGTCTGGTGATGCTGAATTTAACAATAGATAACACACGTAACCACAGAATGTGTGTTTGATCAAGCTCCTCGGTTAGATTATTCAAATGTAATCGTTAAATTATCCATATTTCGCAGAGTCTGGCCACCGAGAATATTTGAGGTACAGCGACTTAACAGTGTTTACTAGCTAGCTGTTAGCACTGGCTAGCGCGTTATCGTCCGCGAGGAACCAACGAGCCAGGAACAAAGAATAAAGACAGAGGCTCAAACACACGGTTTAATATGATCATGTTTACTTACTTCATGATGAACTACACGCAACACAGACGAAGCTATGGTCTAGCTCGTCTAGCTAGCTGCTAGCTAACTACTTCCAGTTGCGTTCCAGCCTCTGCTGCCTCCTGCTGGTTTGAAGTCTAAACTACAAGCTACTAATATTGTTCTTGATTAATCCGCACACTAAAGAGAAAGCTAACCTCGGGAAAACATACAGGTTTTCCTCCCGGGCAGCAGGTGGCGCTGTGAAGCTAACTGCTGCCCGCACTGACCCGGATAATAAACACTATTTTAGCCGGAAAGCTAACGGAATATTCTAACATACATTTATTTTTTATTTACAGTTGTATTTAGACCCTTCGGTTTAATCGTATCTGTTGGTCTCCTTCGTTATAAACTGCTGCTATGATAAAAAAATCTTTTAATCGTTCGCTTTAGCTCATTTAACAGTTAGCCGGGTTAGCCATGCTACTGCTAGCTGTGCTCTAGTAACTGACACTCGTGTCTTTACGACTAAAATATAAAAATAACCAAACACTGTGTCTGGTTTACATTTGTCTAGATACTAGAACCGTGTGGGTGAGTAAATCAGCAACTAATCGCTGTTTCTCTGTTTAATGTTAAAATCGTTTTATACGTGTTCGTGAAAACTCAGCTCACTTACAGACTCAAAACACGTTTAAGGGTTTATTTGAATTGTCTATATCTAAACATAAATTCGGCATAATATTAGACACATTACTGAACCCATCTGCCTCTAATTCAATGACATCTTGACTGTGAATGTTATTAATTATGTATTATTATACATGTTACACGAAGATTGGGCTGATTGTTATTAAGGAGTTTGGTGTGAGCTTGTGTCTGTGTCGGAGATATTTGTTATTGTTTCATAATCTTGTTTAAATATGTAATGTATAAATATAATAAGTAATTTATTTTCCTTTGTTTAGGTTCAAGTTTAGACTTAAAGTAGGTTCATAAATACATCAGCAGATCAGTTTGGTTGATTACTTGTTAGTGCTTTTATTTTGAAGCTGTCGCGTAACTTTGTCCTTGGAATTAAACCAAACCAAATGTAGCTTTTAGACTTTTTCCTCAATCGCTGCATGATTTAAATCCCTGAGTGGCTATTTGATTTAAATTCTGTTTATTTTTAAAGTATTTTTATTTTTAGTATGATGTTATTCTTCCGTTTGAGACAAATAGTCACTACAGTCTGGTTTTACCAGAGAAAAGGTGAAAAGAATAACGTCGAGCTGAGTTCTCTTACTAGACTTTCTCTAATGTCCCTAATGTGTTGTGTGTTTCACAGCAGGATGATCTCTCAGGTCTTCATCTTGTCCTCCAAGGGCGACCACCTCATCTATAAAGACTGTATCCTTGTCATCGCTCTGCTCCAAACAAGTTTAATTCTGACCCACGATCAGTATGAAACCACTTTACTGTAACTCCGATACTGATCCGTTTCAAACTTCCTCCACCTGCAACAAGCTCATCTGGAGTCTCTAAGTGAGACTCTAAATGATCTAACCTTAGCTTGTATATACTAATCACGCGGCTAATGTTAGCTTAATTGGGTTATTACGTGGCTAATGCTGCTGCTAAAAACAGCCGAGACCAAACAAGTTTATTTCTGACCCACGATCAGTAGCTCAGCCTTCAAGTCTCCGTTTTCAGACCTTGATCTGAGCTCCAGTCCGAGGAGAAGCAGGAAGTGACGTCGTCAGTGTCTTCTATGAGAAGGTCACATCGTTGACTGGAGACCAGCCTCCGGTCGTCATGGTAACGCCTGATAAGGAGTCAGCATCCTCCATCCAAAACTTCATCAACTTCACCACAACATGTCGTGACTAAAACCTGAGAACATCTTGCACCTTTTCTTGATGATTGATACGTAGAATAATTAGCTTTGTTAATTAATTTGCTTCGTTAGGAAAGTTTCGTACTGATGGAAATCTGATATAATAAATAATGACTTATATTCTAATATCAGTAAATTACTCTGAAGACCGAGAAGAAATGATCAAAAGTCTGTGTGTTTTGTTTCTGCAGAGTCACAAAGATCTTCACTTTGTCCACGTCCGTCAGGGAGGACTCTACTGGGTCGCCACGACAACGGCCGATGCCTCACCCTTCACCATCACCGAGTTCCTCAACAGGTATGAGTTAGCTCCTCCTAGCCTCCCAGCTAATGGTAGCTCCTCCTAGCCTCCCAGCTAACGGTAGCTCCTCCTAGCCTCCCAGCTAATGGTAGCTCCTCCTAGCCTCCATGCTAAGGGTAGCTCCTCCTAGCCTCCCAGCTAATGGTAGCTCCTTCTAGCCTCCCAGCTAACAGTAGCTCCTCCTAGCCTCCCAGCTAATGGTAGCTCCTCCTAGCCTCCATGCTAACAGTAGCTCCTCTTAGCCTCCCAGCTAACGGTAGCTCCTCCTAGCCTCCCAGCTAACAGTAGCTCCTCCTAGCCTCCCAGCTAATGGTAGCTCCTCCTAGCCTCCATGCTAACAGTAGCTCCTCTTAGCCTCCCAGCTAACGGTAGCTCCTCCTAGCCTCCCAGCTAACAGTAGCTCCTCCTAGCCTCCATGCTAACGGTAGCTCCTCCTAGCCTCCCAGCTAACGGTAGCTCCTCCCAGCCTCCATACTGTGATAAACATATACTGTGTTCCAGGCTCAGCGGTCTGGTGAAGGATTACTGTGGGACTCTGTCGGAGAAGTCGGTGCAGATGAACTTTGCTTTAATCTACGAGCTGCTGGACGAGGTCGTGGTGAGTCCGTCTTCTTCTCTGGAAACATTAGATCAGCTACGATTCAACCTCAGGCCACAGCCTGGTCACACATCTACGTTAGCATCTCTTAGACAAACCCAACCAATCAGAGACATTTAAACTAATCACATGACTACAAGCCCCGCCCACATGCTTTTATCTTAGCTGGAGTAGAATCCGTTCCCCACAGAGAGACTCCAGGTCAGCGTTTAGATTCAACTCATTTTAGTTCAGGGGCCAAATACAGAACCAATTTAATTTAAAGTGGTTTGGACCCAGTAAGAGTAAGTAACAACAACTTGTTCTCATTGATAAATTTCAGTCTTGTCATTTTCACACTTTATAAATTCCTGCTGGGGCCAGTATTGGCTCATGGACTGTATGTTTGACACCTGTGGTCTAGAGGCTGCTCTCCTGGAGGAAACTGAGTCTGGTTTTGTGTTCCAGGACTACGGCTACATCCAGACCACATCCTCTGAGGTCCTGAAGAACTTCATCCAGACCGAGGCCGTGTCCTCCAGACCCTTCAGCCTCTTTGACCTCAGCAATGTGGGCCTGGTACGACCCCCAGAGATTAGACAGAGCCTCAGAGAGAAACCCAGAGATTAGACAGAGCCTCAGAGAGAAACCCAGAGATTAGACAGAGCCTCAGAGAGAGACCCAGAGATTAGACAGAGCCCCAGAGAGAGACCCAGAGATTAGACAGAGCCCCAGAGAGGAACCCAGAGATTAGACGGAGCCTCAGAGAGAAACCCAGAGATTAGACAGAGATTCAGAAAGAAACCCAGAAATTAGACGGAGCCTCAGAGAGAAACCCAGAGATTAGATAGAGCCCCAGAGAGAAACCCAGAGATTAGACGGAGCCTCTCTGACCCTGTTTGTCATTGTAGTTTGGAGCTGAGACCCAACAGAGCAAAGTGGCTCCGAGCTCTGCAGCTACCAGACCCATCCAGACCAGCAGAGACCAGGTAAAAACCCCCAGTTACAGGCCGGGGGGGTCGACCGGACCCGTCCTCTGCTGGGAAATAATCCGGACGCTTGAAGGACTCGGTTTCTGGTCTGATGTGTTTTGTTTTCCAGGGAGGGAAGAGTGAGATATTTGTGGACGTGATTGAGAGGATGTCGGTGGTGATCGGCTCCAACGTGAGTAACATCAGGGCTAATGTTAGCTAACGTTAGCTCTAATATTAGCATGGCCGAGCTAATGTTAGAACCTTTCAGGAGTTGAGCATCGACGTTTTTTGTCCCACGGGACCTGAACGCAGCTGCATGTCTGCTAATGGTCTGGGTGCATTATGGGTAATGGAGTCTGGTTTGTGCTGCAGGGCGTCCTGATGAAGGCAGACGTGGAGGGAGAGATCAGAGTCAAGTGCTACATGCCGAGCTGCTCTGGTGAGTTTAGAACCAAGAACTGGACCAAGTGTTCAACCTCAGTTCAGAACCAATGATGGACCAACTGTGTCTCCATCGTGTTTAACAGAGATGAGGATCGGTCTCAACGAGGAGTTCAGCATCGGAAAGTCTCAGCTCAGAGGTAACCAGTCCTCCCGGGTCCTGGTCCTGGTCCTGGTCTTGGTCCTGGTCCAGGTCCTGGTCTAATGGTCTGGTCCTGGTCCTGGTCCTGGTCCAGGTCCTGGTCCTGGTCCTGGTCTAACGGTCTGGTTCTGGTCCTGGTCCAGGTTATGGAGCAGCGGTCCGTGTTGACGAGTGCAGTTTCCATCAGACGATCAGACTGGACGAGTTTGACAGTCACCGCATCATCAGAGTCTGCCCCCCCCAGGGAGAGGTACACCCTGCTAATACTGCTAATACTGCTAATACCCCCCCCATTGGTTTCAGAGTCTGACCAACTCAAACCACGACGCCATGTTTGCTCCATCAGACGTTAGATTCTACAGTTTAACTCTATGTTATAATAAACATCTTATTTCCACCATTAACGTTCCTATAGATGTTATTAATATGTAAAAGGTCGTCACTTAAATATCCAGCGTCTCCTTCCTTTAAATATCTTAAATTATTCTGTAAAATGACCTGATCAGTCATGGAGCTGAGTTAACTTTCTCCTCAGCCTCCGTGTTCATCATCACTACAAGTTAAAACTACTCAGAGAAAATAGTGAAAATTAAACGAGTCTTAGAACTTTATTCTCTGTTGTTGCCACTTCTCTGTGGGTGAATATTGGTTAGATGGATCCAACATGGCGCCATGAAACATGTGACCGGATCAGAACCAATCAGCACAGAGCGACGGATCAGAACCAATCAGCACAGAGCGACGGATCAGACGCTCTGTAACAGGCGTCTCTAACCTCTTTTCCTCTCAGAGCTACTTTCACAGAATAAAAATAAAAACGAGAGCTGCTCATGTTTTCCAACATTTATTCTGAACAGACTCATAAAGATTCATTTCCCTGAACATTCACAACATGTTACTGTTCAAACGTCACATTCTGCATTAAAACATCACAGTTATTAGTATTATCATAGTTATTGTTACTACAGATACAGATGTTGTTGTATATGTTCATGTCACTGTCACACTTCACAAAGACGATGAAACATTATTATGGATCATTTACAATTTCTACAAACCAACAATCAAAACCTTCGGCCAACACAACATTTAAATCATTAATATATCAGTGTTTCTAAAAAGTGAACAAAATTACATTCACAGTCACTCAGTTCAGTTCCAGCTGCTCTTTGTCGTGTTATTGGCACCAAGTTCATTCAGTAAGAGACAGAAAATCTGTTTTAATGAATAAGGTTTCAGCTTCGTTAAAACGTGCGTCACTTTAAAGGAGGCGTCTGCAGCTGAATCCTTCTTGTCTGTTTGGTGAACAGCGTTGTCTCTGTTATCTGGTCTCTTCGCTCCATCACAGACCGACACGCTGGATCAGAAACACGTTCACTAAACCAAACTCTCCCACTGTCAGTGAACGTGTCACGTTCTAACCCGCATGTTGTGTTGGAACCTGGTCGGTTCCTAAACTCGTCTCCACTCACTCATCACGTTTCACTTTATGACTTTATGATTAGCAGCTAATTGGCTGTTAATCGTTCTGTGCTGGAAGGGGGCGGAGCAACTATGACTGATTCTGATTGGACATAACTTTAAGTAGATTTGTCGATGGACCAATTAAGTTCATGTGAGATTCACCTTTGAGTAAACTGTGTTAGACCGACTCTTCCTCTTCCTCTTCATCAGCTGACAGTGATGCAATACCAGCTGAGGGACGACCTCCCCTCTCCCCCCCCCTTCAGCCTCTACCCCACAGTGGAGAGAGACAGCGGAGGAAGGTACGATGAAGATGATGATGATGATGATGATGATGGTGATGATGATGATGATGGTGATGATGAAGATGATGATGATGATGAAGATGATGAAGGTGATGATGATGATGATGATGAAGGTGATGATGATGATGATGATGATGAAGGTGATGATGAAGATGATGATGGTGATGAAGGTGATGATGATGATGATGATGATGATGAAGGTGATGATGATGATGATGATAAAGGTGATGATGATGATGATGATGGTGATGATGATGATGATGATGGTGATGAAGGTGATGATGATGATGATGATGATGAAGGTGATGATGATGATGATGATAAAGGTGATGATGATGAAGGTGATGATGATGAAGATGAAGGTGATGATGATGATGATGATGATGAAGGTGATGATGATGATGATGATGATGAAGGTGATGATGAAGGTGATGATGATGATGATGAAGGTGATGATGAAGGTGATGATGATGATGAAGGTGATGATGATGATGATGATGATGATGATGAAGGTGAAGGTGATGATGATGATGATGAAGGTGATGATGATGAAGGTGATGAAGTTGATGATGAAGGTGAAGGTGATGATGATGATGATGATGATGAAGGTGAAGGTGATGATGGTGATGATGATGATGATGAAGGTGATGATGATGATGATGATGATGAAGGTGATGATGATGATGATGATGAAGGTGATGATGATGATGATGATGAAGGTGATGAAGGTGATGATGATGATGATGATGATGATGATGAAGGTGATGAAGGTGATGATGATGATGAAGATGAAGATGATGATGAAGGTGATGATGATGAAGGTGATGAAGGTGTCTCTCTCCAGGTTACTCATGTACATGAAGCTCCGCTGTGACCTTCCTCCTCAGAGGTCAGTGTCTCCTTCCTCCTCCTCTTTAACCGCTAACTGCTAACCGCTAACCGCTAACTGCTAACTGCTAACTGTTAACTGTTAACTGCTAACCGCTAACCGCTAACTGCTAACTGCTAACCTAAAGAAGATAGCCACAACATTAAGACCACCAGCATCATTGATCTTGATTCCATGTAGCCTCTAGGCCTCCTCCTCCTTCTCCTCCTTCTCCTCCTCCTTCTCCCCCTCCTCCTTCTCCTCCTCCTTCTCCTTCTCCTCCTCCTCCTCCTCCTTCTCCTTCTCCACCTCCTCCTTCTCCGCCACCTTCTCCTCCTCCTCTTCCTCCCCCTCCTCCTCCTCCTTCTCCTCCTCCACCTCCTCCTTCTCCACCTCCTCCTCCATCTCCTTCTCCTCTTCCTTCTCCTCCTTCTCCTTCTCCACCTCCACCTCTTCCTTCTCCTTCTCCTCCTCCTCCTCCTCCTCCTTCACCTCCTCCTCCTCCTTCTCCTCCTCCTCCTCCTCCTGCTCCTCCTCCAGTGCGGGAGCTGAAATAAAGACCTGACATCTAGTCACGTTGTTGTCTCATGTTGTTGTTGATGGTGATGGAGATGTTGTCGTTGCAGTGCTGCCATCAACGTCTGTGCCTCCATCCCTGTTCCTAAAGGCTCAGTGAGGTCAGTTCCTCCACATTTTACTTTAAACAAAGTTTAAACAAATGGAAACGCGTCATCGAGCTCCTCTGAGGAGGAGACGTCTCTTAAAAGCACCACTGATTATATCTAGAAGATTATGCAGCCATTTAGTTAGCCTGAACCAGCTAATATTAGCATTTAGTCAGCCTGAACAAGCTAATATTAGCATTTAGTTAGCCTGAACCAGCTAATATTAGCATTTAGTCAGCCTGAACAAGCTAATATTAGCATTTAGTTAGCATGAACAAGCTAATATTAGCATTTAGTTAGCCTGAACCAGCTAATATTAGCATTTAGTCAGCCTGAACAAGCTAATATTAGCATTTAGTTAGCATGAACAACCTAATATTAGCATTTAGTTAGCCTGAACAAGCTAACTTAACTGTTTCTAACATGAAGCCCCGCCCCCTCTGTCTGATTGGTACTGATGAGACTGAACATCTGCTAGCTGCTAGCTGCTAGAGGCTAGCAGCTGTTTGTTGTTGATGTTGTGGAGAAAGTGTCGGGGCCTCTCACCCTGGTTCTGTTGGTCCAGTTTGTCCCAGGAGCTCAGCAGCCCGGACCAGAGCGCTGAGCTGAGGCCTCAGAGTCGAGCCGTGGTCTGGAACATCCCTCGCTTCTCTGGAGGAACCCAGCTCTCACTTCTCTTCAAGGTGACAGATGCACACTAGCATGTTAGCACGCTAGCATAGTTTAAATGTAGCGCCACCAACAGGTCAGAAATGAGATGACTCCGATTATAAAGATGAACTGAACTGGATCAGGGTCATTAGAATAATAACATAGAACTAAAATACTAAACCAGTAAATTATCCTTCGTTTCTTAATGTGTGAAACCAGGAAGAGACGTAAAGGAGAAGCCGTGGTTGTAGAGTCATAGGAAAGCAGAAGGAGGAGAGGTTGTTTCCATCCGTCAGTGAAATATAAATACATATTTTGTGGAATAATCAGATTTCTACAGTATAAAGGTGAGAACGTGTAGAACGTCAGTGCTGTTCCCATTAGAGACACATTCATGACACATTCATGACACGCGGCGACAAACAAAGACACAAAAACATTCTTTCATATATTCTCTTCTTCTTCCTGGAGTCTGTGAGACATGTGACGTGATTAGAGGTTTGACGGTTCTGTTGTGTGACTGTTGTGTGACTCTCGTGTGTCTGTTGTGTGTCTGTTGTGTGACTCTCGTGTGTCTGTTGTGTGTCTGTTGTGTGACTCTCGTGTGTCTGTTGTGTGTCTGTTGTGTGACTCTCGTGTGTCTGGTGTGTGTCTGTTGTGTGACTGTTGTGTGTCTGTTGTGTGACTGTTGTGTGACTTGTGTGTCTGTTGTGTGTCTGTTGTGTGACTCTCGTGTGTCTGTTGTGTGTCTGTTGTGTGACTCTCGTGTGTCTGGTGTGTGTCTGTTGTGTGACTGTTGTGTGACTTGTGTGTCTGTTGTGTGACTGGTGTGTGTCTGTTGTGTGACTGTTGTGTGTCTGTTGTGTGACTGTTGTGTGACTTGTGTGTCTGTTGTGTGTCTGTTGTGTGAATCTCGTGTGTCTGGTGTGTGTCTGTTGTGTGACTGTTGTGTGTCTGTTGTGTGACTGTTGTGTGACTTGTGTGTCTGTTGTGTGTCTGTTGTGTGTCTGTTGTGTGTCTGTTGTGTGACTCTCGTGTGTCTGGTGTGTGTCTGTTGTGTTTCTGTTGTGTGACTCTCGTGTGTCTGGTGTGTGTCTGTTGTGTGACTGTTGTGTGTCTGTTGTGTGTCTGTTGTGTGACTGTTGTGTGTCTGTTGTGTGACTTGTGTGTCTGTTGTGTGACTGTTGTGTGTCTGTTGTGTGACTGTTGTGTGTCTGTTGTGTGACTTGTGTGTCTGTTGTGTGTCTGTTGTGTGACTCTCGTGTGTCTGTTGTGTGTCTGTTGTGTGACTCTCGTGTGTCTGTTGTGTGACTGTTGTGTGACTGTTGTGTGACTGGTGTGTGTCTGTTGTGTGTCTGTTGTGTGACTCTCGTGTGTCTGTTGTGTGACTGTTGTGTGTCTGTTGTGTGACTCTCGTGTGTCTGTTGTGTGACTCTCGTGTGTCTGTTGTGTGTCTGTTGTGTGACTGTTGTGTGTCTGTTGTGTGACTGTTGTGTGACTTGTGTGTCTGTTGTGTGTCTGTTGTGTGACTCTCGTGTGTCTGTTGTGTGACTGTTGTGTGTCTGTTGTGTGACTCTCGTGTGTCTGGTGTGTGTCTGGTGTGTGTCTGTTGTGTGACTGTTGTGTGACTTGTGTGTCTGTTGTGTGTCTGTTGTGTGACTCTCGTGTGTCTGTTGTCTGACTGTTGTGTGTCTGTTGTGTGTCTGTTGTGTGACTGTTGTGTGTCTGTTGTGTGTCTGTTGTCTGACTGTTGTGTGTCTGTTGTCTGACTGGTGTGTGTCTGTTGTGTGACGGTTGTGTGTCTGTTGTGTGTTTGTTCTGTGTCTGCTGTGTGACGGTTCTGTGACTGTTGTGTGACTGTTGTGTGTCTGTTGTGTGTCTGTTGTGTGTCTGTTGTGTGACGGTTCTGTGTCTGTTGTGTGTCTGTTGTGTGTCTGTTCTGTGTCTGGTGTGTGTCTGTTGTGTGACGGTTCTGTGACTGTTGTGTGTCTGTTGTGTGTCTGTTGTGTGTCTGTTGTGTGACTCTCGTGTGTCTGGTGTGTGTCTGGTGTGTGTCTGTTGTGTGACTCTCGTGTGTCTGTTGTGTGACTGTTGTGTGTCTGTTGTGTGACTGTCGTGTGTCTGGTGTGTGTCTGTGTCTGTTGTGTGTCTGTTGTGTGTCGTGTGGTTCCAGCTGGACGTCCCCGGCCTTAGCTCCGCCTCCTTGCTGGAGGTGGGCCCGGTCGGCCTGAGCTTCGAGCTGCCTAAGTTCACGGCCACCGGGCTTCAGATCCGCTTCCTGCGCCTGACGCCGGTGCAGCCGGGTCCGTCTCAGCGCTGGGTCCGATACGTCACCCACTCCGACTCCTACACCATCCGGATCTGAGCCGGCCTGAAGCCCGGTTAATGATCTCTGACTGACCTCCATGTCTAAAGATTCCTCAGAACAAACCCTGTATCAGCAGCTCGGAGAGGAAGCTCTGAAAGCAGAAACCCTCAGCGAACACATTCCTGTTTGTGCTGATGCAGTCGGATTCTCTCTGCTCACTTCTCCCTGCGTCTGCATCAGCCTCTGACCTTTGACCTCTCACCGTCCACTTTAACCGGACTGTTTCCTCTGAGCGTCCTCTCAGGACGAGCGCTGCACAAATAATATCCTGGAACAGAGCGAAGGGGTCGGACGACATGTGACGGACGTTTGTTCACGGCTTTAAAGCAGCAGCAGCTCAGAGTCGACGGCCTCCAGCGTCATTATGAGACGCAAGGAACAAATCAAACTCATGAAATATATAATACACCCGTAGAAAAACAACATGTACAGAGGAAATGTAAATAAAGTGCAGCTCAGTGCGAGTTCCAGTCTGTGAAATGTTGTGTGTGATTGTTCACTGTCAGAGTGCGACTGGACGAGCTGAGGCTCCAACAAACAACATCTAGTAGAAACATTTGAACAGCGTAACTTTAAAGAGGTTCTCTCGTAGTTTAAGGGATCGTAGCATCAAGCTGCTTCAGACCAGAGACTTTGGAGCCAAGATGGCCGCCGTGTCTCCTCCTAGCAACATTTAAATCCAAATGCTAACTCCACCCAGAGCTAACACAGCTAGCTAGCTAAGTTAGTTACCTAAGGCACTTAGTTACGCGTTGTCATGGCAACCAGTAGCCACCACGACGTCACTTCCTGTTTCTGTCCAGCGGTGAGGATGAAGGAACATGTGGCGCAAATACATGACCATGAGTAAAGGTTCCACATTTAGCTACGAGCTCCGACGCTCACGGGTCATCGGCACAGACAGACCTGGACCTGGACCCGGACCTGGACCCGGACCTGGACCCCGACCTGGACCCGGACCCGGACCTGGACCTGGACCCGGTGGTTTTTATGGACCAGATGAATGTGACAAATCTGAAATTTAAATTCCAACAGAAAGAAACTGACGGTTCAGGGATGTTCAGAGTTACACAACGAATTTACCAGCACGACAACACAAATAAAGAAACCTTGAACCTTGAGCTGCAGCAACACACACACAATAACACACACACACACACAATAACACTATTATACACAATAACACACACACACACAACACTATAATACACTATAATACACAATAACACACACACAATAACACTATAATACACTATAACACACACACACACAATAACACTATAATACACTATAACACACACACACACACACACAATAACACTATAATACACAACACGATCTGCAGAAACATTCACTGTAACACACACTATAACACACAGTATAACACACACACTATAACACACAGTAACACAGTAACACACACTATAACACAGTAACACACACAGTAACACACACAGTATAACACACAGTATAACACACACAGTAACACACAGTATAACACAGTAACACACAGTAACACACACAGTAACACACAGTATAACACACACAGTAACACACACAGTAACACACAGTAACACACACGCAGGGGAGGGAGGCGGCGCAGCTTCCTTTGCGGAAGTCCTGTTTCGGGGGCGGCGCTAAATTAAATTAGCTGCTAACTAGAGATCTGATGGGAGCTGAACGGATCCTCCTCTAAAACTCTGCTTCTCCTTCTCTCCGACACACACCTCGCACCGAGTCCGGGTCCGGCCTCATTTTGTCGGGATCGTCCTGCCGAGGAGATGGGGGACAAGGCGGGCACCAGGTAGGACGGCTAGGCTAGTTAGCACGTTAGCTTCGCTTCTCACGCACTTCGCTGCTGTTAGCCGCGGCTAACGTTAGCGCGGTGGGGGGGTCTTTCTTGGCCCCGTACATCGGAGATTTACCGCTTTACCGGAGAACTGCAAACCCGGAGAGGATCCAGAGGACCCAGCCTCCCGACCCGGGTCTGGCTTCGGTCCCCGGACCCCGGTGACCTCCCTGGCTGGGGGGAAGTTAGCCCAGCAGGGTGGGGTTAGCCAGGACTCCGGTGGACAGGACCGTAGTTCCAGCCTCCGCTCGCAATCTGTCAAATTTAAACCCGCCGCTAAAGCACCGGTGTAACGGAAAGATAGACGGACTATTAGAGCGGAGACTTTAACCAAACACACCTCCAGCACCTCCCGCTGTCTCACTTCTAATAAACAGGACGTTTAAACGGCGGAGACAGGGATTCCCACGGTGTCTTCCACCTAAACACGGCCGTGGCGTTCACGTTAGTGGGCGGCATCGACCCGTGGAAATCCGAACTTAAACCCAACACATTGGTGAATAACAACCGAGGCTGATGATCGATGTCAGCGCCGAGTTTATCAGCACATTTTAATGATCCGTTAAACGCGCAGAGTCGCGTTAATTCCGGTCGACTGCACAGGAAACGGCTTAAAATCAAACATTTTCTAATGGAGTTTGGTGCGGGCGCAGCTATGTTTTTTTTTTTTTTTTTTTTTTAAGCCTGCTCCCAAACCAGGCTAAGGGGTGAGAGGATACCGCAGGATGATGCTAATGAGCTGATGGTTGTCTCTAAAGGTTCCTGGCAGGTAAACGCAGCTCACTGGGTCGGACCGATCCTCCTCTTTATTTATATGGGTGTAAATGAGCCTTCATGTTGTCTGTCAGCTGCAGGTTCATTTATTTGATTTCCAGATGCTGATGCCGGAGTTAAAGAGCTGCCTCAGCTTTAATGTGACTCACAGAGCCTCTTTGTTCCTCGGCCTCCTAGAAAACTCGCTTGTATTTCTAATATTTGGTGATTAGCTGCTGCAGGTTGTTGTGAGCGGTTCAGATCTTAACTGTGCTGCCCAGACACTTCCTTTCAGGAAACTCAGGCCCTTCACGCACAACGTTCACACTGACCTCACACCTTCTCTTTTAGCTGCCACAACGTTTCCCTTCTGCAGGAACTCCCCCACATTTCATCTTCAGCTCTTTCAGCTCCTCGTTGTTGTAGACGTTGAACTCAATTTAAAGTTGGAGGTGAACATCATGTCGTTTTTTTTTATTGTCTTTGCACAACAAAATGAAAAGCTGAACTTTAAAGTGCAGATCACAGGACAAAAGGAGGCGTTAAACGAGTCAGTGCCATTATTCAGCGTCCACCTGTGAACAGCTGATCCTGAGGAAACCAAACCAACAATAACCAGATAAACATTGTCCCACAAAATAAAAGCTGGTATTGATCCCAGATGATCTTTTCTAGTTTATTCAGTTTGACTTTGAACTAAACTCGTCTGAAATAGAAATGAATGGCACCAGGAAGAGATCAGCTGAGACGTGGAGGTCAGAGGTCAGAGGTCAGCTGGTGTCTGTAGACGGAAGATGATGAAGATGAAGATGATGAAGATGATGAAGATGATGAAGATGATGAAACCATGTGGACGTGTCCAGACATGAAGCTGACGTGAGGAGGGACGTCCCTCAGCAGCTCAGCCCAGATAAACAGGATCCGTCCCCAGCTGATGAACAGCTGCGCCCGGCCACTTTATTAGGAACAGCCCGAGACACCTGATGCTGAGGACTTAGTCCTGGTCCTCAGCATCAACCCCGCTCCGTCTCCGTCTGTCCACTGACGCCTTGTTATTAGTGTTAGTGGCGACAGATTATTAAAAACTAGTTGAAAGCTGAACCCATGAGACGAATACATTTACAGACATGAGTAAAACAGAACAGGAAGAACCAGGCTCTGTTTTAGTACTATTATCATTATTATTGGTATAATTAGTAGTATTGTTATTACTATTGTTATCATTCTAGTGATCAAGACGTCCAGAATAAAAAGAAATTAAGACGTTGTCTGGTCTGACCTGGTCTGGTCTGACCTGGCCTGGTCTGGTCTGGTCTGACCTGGCCCGGCCCGGCCCGGTGGGGGGGGTGGTTCTGACCTGGTTTGCATCGTGTTGACTCGTGTAAAATGTAAAGCTGGTCGTTTGCATTCTAAGGCCGGTGGAAAAACCAACTCATTTGTCTTGTAAATGAAGCTGCTCCTGTAAAGGATCCAGACGTGAGCAGCTGACGTCTCCGTGTCTTTAGCTTTAATTGTTTTCATCTCCTTGTATGTGGTTGTCAATGAGAGTCTCTGTGGGACATCCCATAATAACCCACGCCTCAGAAACCACTTCCCTGTCGGCCTCTGTCAGACCAGCTTCATTTCAACATCAACACGACAGGAAACTGAGACACTTCCTCACAGCCTGTTCACACACACTAACTTCTCCTCCTTCTCCTCCTTCTCCTTCTTTCTCTCCTTCCTCTCGCAGAGTTTTCAAGAAGTCCAGTCCCAACTGTAAGGTGAGTGATCTAAATAAAATAAAATTTAGAATCTAATAAAATCAGATTCAAATGACATTAAAATGAGTCAGACATTGTTTAACAGTGGAACCAGGAAGTTCCTAGATGCAGAAACAAAACTACTTCCTGTATAACCAGTCTGATCTATGACAGATCACAGTATAAATAAACAACATATATAATAAACTATATGTGTGTGTGTGTGTGTGTGTGTGTGTTTATATATATATATATATATATATATATAGAGAGAGAGAGAGACTCACTGAGTGTTTTGTTTAGTAACTGATCAGATTTTACTATCAGGTTTTCATGTAAAGTCTGGGTCTGACTGGTCCTCACAGGTCACGGTTTACCTGGGGAAGAGGGACTTTGTGGACCACCTGGACCATGTGGACCCAGTGGGTGAGTGGACGAGTGAATCTGTGGACGAGTGAATCTGGTCCGAGTGGACGAGTTAGTGCTGATTCTTCATCTTCCTCCTCTCGACAGATGGAGTCATCCTCGTCGACCCCGAGTATCTGAAGGACAGGAAAGGTAGGTCCCTGTAGACCTGGACCCTGTAGACCTGGCCCCTGTAGACCTGGCCCCTGTAGACCTGGACCCTGTAGACCTGGAGCCTGTAGACCTGGGCCCCTGTAGACCTGGGCCCCTGTAGACCTGGCCCCTGTAGACCTGGGCCCCTGTAGACCTGGCCCACCTGGACCATGAGTCTGGGTTTCATTCATTAGCTCGTTAGCGCATCACTGCTCTTCTTCTTTTCTCGTTGAGAAACTCAGAGTCTGGATTAAACTGGAGCTTCGTCACTTTTTATTGTTAATCTTTTAAAAACACACAAAAAAACATTACGATAACATCACGAAACCTGTTTCTCCTCCTCTTCCTCTTCGTAGTCTTCGTCACGCTGACCTGTGCGTTTCGTTACGGGCGTGAAGACCTGGACGTGCTGGGTTTGTCTTTCCGGAAGGATCTCTACATCTCCACCTTCCAGGTCAGAGCATTAGCCTGGACGAGCTAACATTTATTAGCCTGGACGCGCTAACATTTATTAGCCTAGACGAGCTAACAGTTATTAGCCTGGACGAGCTAACACTTATTAGCCTAGACGAGCTAACATTTATTAGCCTAGACGAGCTAACATTTATTAGCCTGGGCGAGCTAACACTTATTAGCCTAGACGAGCTAACATTTATTAGCCTAGACGAGCTAACAGTTATTAGCCTGGACGAGCTAACACTTATTAGCCTGGACGAGCTAACATTTATTAGCCTGGACGAGCTAACATTTATTAGCCTGGGCGAGCTAACATTTATTAGCCTAGACGAGCTAACATTTATTAGCCTGGACGAGCTAACATTTATTAGCCTGGACGAGCTAACATTTATTAGCCTGGACGAGCTAACATTTCTTAGCCTAGACAAGCTAACATTTCTTAGCTTTGACGAGCTCTAGATTCCAGAACTAACTTTCAAACGTTTGCATCTTTTTGTCGTTTTATTTTTATTTTGCTGTGTGACTGTGATGTTTTTCATTACCTTCACATTTACTTTTATGTTTTGTTGGGGCCAGTGTCCCCATTAAATAAGGAAAAGTCATTAAATGTGAAGAAAAAAACAATGTTAATCATATCCAGAGACGTTAAACATTGAACAGTAGCAGAGTTTGCGGTGGTGTGTACCTAACGTTTTGTCCTCGGTGTCAGGCCTTCCCTCCGGTGCCTGAAGAACGTAAACCCAACAGCCGGCTGCAGGAGAGGCTGCTGAAGAAGCTCGGCCAACATGCTCATCCCTTCTACTTCACGGTGTGATATAGCCTCCCAGCTAACTAGCTCCTCCTAGCCTCCCAGCTAACACTAGCTCCTCCTAGCCTCCCAGCTAACACTAGCTCCTCCTAGCCTCCCAGCTAACACCAGCTCCTCCTAATCCCCCAGCTAACACCAGCTCCTCCTAGTCCCCCAGCTAACACTAGCTCCTCCTAGCCTCCCAGCTAACTAGCTCCTCCTAGCCTCCCAGCTAACACTAGCTCCTCCCAGCTAACACTAGCTCCTCCTAGCCTCCCAGCTAACACTAGCTCCTCCCAGCTAACACTAGCTCCTCCTAGCCTCCCAGCTAACACTAGCTCCTCCTAGTCCCCCAGCTAACACTAGCTCCTCCCAGCTAACACTAGCTCCTCCTAGCCTCCCAGCTAACACTAGCTCCTCCTAGTCCCCAGCTAACACTAGCTTCTCCTAGTCCCCCAGCTAACACTAGCTCCTCCTAGTCCCCCAGCTAACACTAGCTCCTCCCAGCTAACACTAGCTCCTCCTAGCCTCCCAGCTAACACTAGCTCCTCCTAGCCTCCCAGCTAACACTAGCTACCTTGTAGTGATGGTAGTTAAAACGGTGACAGTTGATTTAAACATTGTTCTCTATTATTTTTCCTCAGATTCCTCAGAATCTCCCGTGTTCAGTCACTTTACAGCCGGGCCCAGAGGACACCGGGAAGGTACCACACACACACACACACACACACACACACACACAGTGAAGACTAAAGACTAATTAATTCACCAGTTAAACTGAAATGAATATATGTGGGCGTGTCCTCTCTACAGGCCTGTGGTGTCGACTTTGAGATCAGAGCTTTCTGCGCCAAGTCGATAGAAGAGAAGATTCACAAGAGGCGAGTTATTTGTTCCCTAATGCAAATCACCATTAGCATCTCTATTAGCGTCACCACTAGTGTCAGTATAGCATCTCCACTAGCATCTCCACTAGCATCTCCATTAGCATCTCTATTAGTATCTCCCCTAGATCCTTTGATGAAAAGGGAATTATAAATAAAATATAATATTATTGTTATTATTATTATTATTATTATTATTATTATCACTAGCATCACCACTAGCATCTCTAGTAGCAACAGCATTAGCAGCATCCTGCTCCAGTGGAGAGAAGTTTCATTTTCAAGAAGCCTTCATGTTCTTCTAGGATGTAGTCAGTGTTGCTGCTTCTCTTGTGGCTCTGTGCATCCAGATGAAAGTGTAGTGTCTTGTTGCAGGAACTCGGTGCGTCTGGTGATCAGGAAGGTCCAGTACGCTCCAGAGAAGCCTGGTCCTCAGCCCATGGTGGAGACCACCAGAAGCTTCCTGATGTCGGACCGGTCCCTGCACCTGGAGGCCTCTCTGGACAAAGAGGTACCATTATCAACCCTCTGGTCCAAATCAACCAGTTATAGACGGCGTAGCATCAAGACGCTTCTCACCGAGTCTCTGGTTCTACTTTAGATCAGTTTTAAATAATGTTGCTAGGTTAAGTAAAACTAGACTGATTCTAAATATCTGAATCTTTCCTGAATATTGTTGTCATGTTTGGTTCACGGAGGAAAACGCTAGCAGGAGGAGAGAGCTAGCAGGAGGAGAGAGCTAGCAAGAGGAGAGAGCTAGCAGGAGGAGGGAGCTAGCAAGAGGAGAGAGCTAGCAGGAGTAGAGAGCTAGCAGGAGGAGAGAGCTAACAAGAGGAGAGAGCTAGCAGGAGGAGGGAGCTAGCAAGAGGAGGGAGCTAGCAGGAGGAGGGAGCTAGCAGGAGGAGAGAGCTAGCCGGAGGAGAGAGCTAGCAGGAGGAGAGAGCTAGCCGGAGGAGAGAGCTAGCAAGAGGAGAGAGCTAGCAGGAGTAGAGAGCTAGCAGGAGGAGAGAGCTAACAAGAGGAGAGAGCTAGCAGGAGGAGAGAGCTAGCCAGAGGAGAGAGCTAGCAGGAGGAGAGAGCTAGCAAGAGGAGAGAGCTAGCAAGAGGAGAGAGCTAGCAGGAGGAGAGAGCTAGCAGGAGGAGAGAGAGAGCTAGCAGGAGGAGAGAGAGAGCTAGCAGGAGGAGAGAGCTAGCAGGAGGAGAGAGCTAGCAAGAGGAGGAGAGAGCTAGCAAGAGGAGAGAGCTAGCAAGAGGAGAGAGCTAGCAGGAGGAGAGAGCTAGCAAGAGGAGAGAGCTAGCAGGAGGAGAGAGCTAGCAGGAGGAGAGAGCTAGCAAGAGGAGAGAGCTAGCAGGAGGAGAGAGCTAGCAGGAGGAGAGAGAGAGCTAGCAGGAGGAGAGAGCTAGCAGGAGGAGAGAGCTAGCAGGAGGAGAGAGCTAACCAGCTACACATGATAGAAAGAAACAACATGACAGCTTCTTTCCTATTGGTGGAAACATGCACCCATCAACCAATCAGGACATGATGTGTCAGTGGTTGCTAAGCAACAGTGAGGCTTTATTCAGTCTATGGAGACAGGAGACAGTTTAGAGATTGGACACATTTGGGACACTTAGACACAGCCTGCTAACCACAGCTGTCCTCTTCCTCCCATGATGCATTGCGTGCAGCTGTATTACCACGGGGAGCCCATCAGCGTCAATGTCCACGTCACCAACAACTCCACCAAGACCGTGAAGAGAGTCAAGATCTCTGGTACGTCTGAGAACTCTCAGAGCTCTCTGTAAATAATCTCAACAACAACAATAATAATAATAATAATAATAATAATAATAATAATAATAATAACGATGATGTTGTTCATGTCCTCTCTGCAGTGCGTCAGTATGCAGATATCTGTCTCTTCAGTACCGCCCAGTACAAATGTCCCGTGGCTCAGCTGGAGGCAGAGTAAGTTTCAGAGTCCTTCATCAGTTCAGTCTAATAATAAATATATTAACAACTCACCAGGAAACGGTTTAATGACAATAATAAATATAGAATTTAATGAATTACAACTCTTCATTGTCCTCCTGATTGGTCTGCTAACCACCAGTCAGAGGGTCAGTCGCCCCCTGCTGGTCATCAGAGAGAAAGCTAACTCCTCCTAGCTAACTCCTCCTAGCTAACTCCACCTAGCTAACTCCACCTAGCTAACTCCTCCTAGCTAGCTCCACCTAGCTAACTCCACCTAGCTAACTCCTCCTAGCTAGCTCCACCTAGCTAACTCCACCTAGCTAACTCCTCCTAGCTAGCTCCACCTAGCTAACTCCACCTAGCTAACTCCACTTAGTTAACTCCTCCTAGCTAGCTCCACCTAGCTAGCTCCACCTAGCTAACTCCTCCTAGCTAGCTCCACCTAGCTAGCTCCACCTAGCTAGCTCTAAATAATGTGATCTGCGTTTTTATTTGCGTTCTGGACACAACTCCGTCTCTTTAAGGATTTATGGTCGATTGTTGTTATGGTTGATTGAAGGGGGTGGGGCTTAGCTAGAGGCTTTTGATTGACCGCAGCGTGTGGTCTCCACAGCGACCAGGTGTCGTCCAGCTCCACCTTCTGTAAGGTGTACACCCTGACCCCCACCCTGGACAAGAACCGAGAGAAGAGAGGCCTGGCTCTGGACGGGAAACTCAAACATGAAGACACCAACCTGGCCTCCTCCACCATGTAACACACACTCACTGCAACACACACATTATAACACACTCACACACCGACCTGGCCTCCTCCAGGTGTGTGGGTGTGGTCATGTGACTGTGCTCCATGTGTTTCAGAGTGAAGGATGTGACCAATAAGGAGGTGCTGGGGATCCTGGTGTCCTACAGGGTCAAAGTCAAGCTGGTGGTTTCACGTGGAGGGTACGACTCACTTCCTGGTCCCACCCCCCTGTGTCACACCGCCTCCCCCTCTGTTCTGTGGCTCCGCCTCCCCTCCCTCCCCTCTGTGTTTATTGGTGCTCCACGTGGGTTTAAACTGGTTTAAGAAGGTCTGACCTGGACCCTGATTGGTGGTGGTCTTGTTTCTCCAGGGACGTGTCGGTGGAGCTGCCCTTCATCCTGATGCATCCTAAACCCGTGGAGCCCCCGGCCTCCCGCCCTCAGTCTGGTGAGTCACAGCCGCCATCGTTTCCCTGGAGAGGACAGGTGGCACCACATGCTAATGCTAATGCTAATGCTAATGCTAATGTGTGTGTTCCAGCTGTGCCAGAGATGGACCCGCCCATCGACACCAATTTGATAGAATTCGACACAAAGTGAGTATCTGCTGATTTAAATCAATCCAGATTAAAAAGAACTTTATTTAAACCAACAGGACCAGGATCATTATCAGGTGTGAACACATTAATCCAGTTTGAGTCCAATGTAAAGCTCCTTTAAACTGGTTTAAACCAAATCTGAACACAAAGTAAAGAGATTTACACAGGAACGAAACTGGATTCAGGTTTGTTTAATCCAGTTTGGATGGATGGATGGATGAGTGTATTGATGGATGGATGGATGAGTGGATGGATGGATGTATTGATGAGTGTATTGATGAGTGTATTGATGGATGGATGGATGAGTGTATTGATGGATGGATGGATGAGTGGATGGATGAGAGTAGTGATGAGTGTATTGATGGATGGATGGATGGACGAGTGTATTGATGGATGAGTGGATGGATGGATGGATGGATGGATGAGTGTATTGATGGATGGATGGATCGATCGATGGATGGATGGACGAGTGTATTGATGGATAGATGGATGGATGGATGGATGGATGGATGGACGAGTGTATTGATGGATGGATGGATGGATGGATGGATGAGTGTATTGATGGATGGATGGATGGATGAGTGTATTGATGGATGGATGGATGGATGAGTGTATTGATGGATGGATGGATGGATGGATGGATGGATGGATGGATGAGTGGATCAGCTGACGTTGTCCCCGTCCTCGTCTCTCAGCAGCATGTCCCAGGACGATGACTTTGTCTTCGAGGACTTCGCCCGCCTGCGACTGAAGGGAGCGGTGGACGACAAGGACGAGGACTGTTAGACCCCAACGCCCTCAACACACAACCACACACGATACACAACTAAACTACACACACACACACACCACACCAACGTTCACGCTACATTCCCAGCAGAGGGTGGTGATGATGATGGAGGTGGTGTTCTTCCTCTCTAGCTTCGTCCATCCGTCTTCTGTCCAACGTGAGGGGGAGGGGCTTCAGGTGTGGGAGGGGAGGGGCTTCTGTGCGGGGGGGGGGCTTCATCTGCTTTTTGTTTGAATGTCGACGGCCATCTTGTACAAAAACAGAATCTATATTTGGAGCTGTGTGTGTGTGTGTGTGTGTGTGTGTGTGTGTCATCGCCGCGGCAACGAGAGGAAACAGACATTCACATGAGTCTTAACAGGCGTTTCACCAGCATCTTCTCCTCCTCCCTTATCCTCCTCCTCCTGCTCCTCCTCCTCCTCCTCCCCTTCCTCCCTTATCCTCCTCCCCCTCCTCCTCCTCCTCCTCAGGATGGAGCTCTGCTGCTGTTCATTCATTAATCTGTGTTGTGCCTTTGAAGCCAAACTTTTTGAGTTGAATTATTTTTGTTTTTTCTGTGTCAAACATTT
Source organism: Mugil cephalus (assembly GCF_022458985.1). NCBI lineage: Eukaryota > Metazoa > Chordata > Actinopteri > Mugiliformes > Mugilidae > Mugil > Mugil cephalus. Next base: position 25,029,370 of record NC_061784.1, on the reverse strand, counting down.
TTTATTATTATTTTAAGTCTAAAACTAAATGATCTAAAAGAAACAATAAAAACTATAAATCTTATTCAGATAAATGACGTTAAACCTGTTTGTAACTCTTTTAATATAAATAACATGATTTATTGAAGCTGTTTTTATTTTTAACCTGAGTTGTTGCCAATGAACAGATCAACGTTAGAACCATGACGGCCAAAATAATGTGAACAGCAGCACCTCCTCCTCCTCCTCCTCCTCCTCCTCCTCCTCCTCCTCCTGATGAAGGTCTTCAGCTCCAGTTTCTTTCTCTCAAATTTGTCGCTTGATAAAATTTATTTTTTACTCCACAAACAAACACGTGTCAGGTGACTCGAGTGCTGGCCTCTGATTGGACAAATGTTAAACCCCTCCCCTTCTGGCATGTTTGATTTCTTCCTCTTCATTGTGAATATTTGGGGCAAAACTGCTTCATGTGAAAAGATTTGGATAAGCCCCGCCCCCTGCCATGCCATGCCCCACCCCCTGCCAAACAGGAAGTGATTTCTGCGCCGCCAGAGCAGAGTCTGATTATTACGCTTCTTCTTCTTCAAATTATAGTTATTATAATAATTATTATTATTATTATTATTATTCTGGTGACTTCTTACTTCTACTGTATCATCACTGCGACCGTGATTATTCTCATAATCATCTTGAGAGTCTATTGTTTGCCATGTATTTTTTATTTTGAGATTTTTATTTTAGTTTTCTTTTTATTATTAAAGGTAAAATGAACTAACGGACGCCGGCTTCGCTCTTTGTCTCAACTTTATTGACTCTTCTAGAAAACAGACAAACATCACATGGAGGGGCTCAGCGGTTGGGGGGGCGTCATAGGGCGTCGTAGTCGTCGTCGTCTTCGTGTTTCCTCTTCAGAGACTCGGCCGAGTTCTGTGTCACCATGTTGGTGGTGATGAGGATGTTCTTAGAGCCGATCAGAGACGGGTTGATGAGGACGTTGGAGACGGGCGTGGACGGCGTCGCTGCCGGGACAGAAACAGACCAAACTCATTACTGGGCTAATGTTAGCTTCTTTAGCCTGTTGCTAGCCTGTGTTAGCATCAGTGGCTGCTTATAAAAGACCCTGGCTATCTTGCTGATGCTACTGTTAGCCAAACGTAGCTGCTGCTCCAATCATAATTTGATCAACATAGTTGCTCATGTTAGCTAATGCTAATCAAGTGGCTAACGTTAGCCCTGCTTGACCAATCTGTTTGTTGGGGCGGAGCTTAATGTGGTGATGGACATAAGAGGAACAGTTGTTATAAACATCATCTTTATGATGCTACCGTTAGCTGCTACATTAGCATAAACAAGCTAGCTATCTTATAGCTTAATCATTTGGTCGGTATGATTGCTCAGGTTAGCTTCTTTATGCTAATTAAATGTGTTAGCTAACCCTGCTCAACCAATCAGATCTTATGGGCGGGGCTTAATGTGATGACAGAAGAGTAATAGTACTCCTACACATCACATTTATGATGCTACTGTTAGCTGCTACTGTTAGCTGCTACATTAGCCTAACCTTCATTAGGTTAATTAAGTAGTAAGTGGTGCTTGGCTAGGCTAGGCTAACGCTATGCTGCTCATCAATAGCAGATTTTCAGCCTCGTCCTTCAGATGTAAATAAACCGGTTCTTACTGGTTTTGGCCGAGGCCGTCTGGGAGGGGGGGGGGATCTGAACCGTGAACCTCTGACCCGTCAACGACACCGGAGCTCCGACTTTAGTGGAGACCGACTGGACAGAGGGAGTCCCTGTGGAGGAAAGGGGTCAGGACCAGGTCAGAACTGGGTCAGGACCGGGTCAGAACTGAGTCAGGACCGGGTTCGGGTCTGGGGGAACTCACCAAGTGTCGGGGTGCTGGGTCTGCTGGAGACGGCGCCCACGCTGAGTCGAGGGACCGTGATCCTGCCGGCCGACGAGACCTGGATCAGAACAGACCTGAGTCAAGAATGTCTGGACCACGGGACCAGGTCCCAGGTAAAACTAGTTCTAGGAGAATAGGCCTATAGAGAAGGAGGGTTTGGGGGGGGCACCTTCTTCTGGACAGACTTGAGCCGGTAGTTGGGGGCCGTCAGGCAGTAGCGGTCCGGGGGCAGTCGAGGGCCGGCGTAGGGTTTGATGAGGGGCAGCGGAGTCTGGTTCTTCTGTCGAGCCACTTCCAACAGGAACTGGACACACGAGCATCAACACTTAAAGCAACACCTGATGCTAATGCTAAGCTAGCCTGATAAAGGGGGCGGGGCCTTACGTCTCGGGGTGGTGGGGACGTGAAGGACTGGTCCATGCGGCACTGGATCGCCAGCTTGATGTCATCAGCGTCCACAGACGACTTCTTAGCGTGGGTGGAGTAGATCTTAGCGTCCTCGATGATGGTCGTCACATACCCTGGAGACAGAACAAGACCAGGACAGGTCAGAGACCAGAGACCAGAGACCAGGACAGGTCAGAGACCAGAGACCAGAGACCAGGACAGGTCAGAGACCAGAGACCAGAGACCAGGACAGGTCAGACACCAGAGACCAGGACAGGTCAGAGACCAGGGGAGACCAGAGACCAGGACAGGTCAGACACCAGAGACCACCAGAGACCAGAGACCAGGACAGGTCAGAGACCAGAGACCAGAGACCAGAGACCAGGACAGGTCAGAGACCAGAGACCAGAGACCAGAGACCAGGACAGGTCAGAGACCAGAGACCAGGACAGGTCAGAGACCAGGGGAGACCAGAGACCAGGACAGGTCAGAGACCAGCAGAGACCAGAGACCAGGACAGGTCAGAGACCAGAGACCAGAGACCAGGACAGGTCAGAGACCAGAGACCAGGACAGGTCAGAGACCAGGACAGACCAGGACAGGTCAGAGACCAGGACAGGTCAGAGACCAGCACAGACCAGAGACCAGGACAGGTCAGAGACCAGCAGAGACCAGGACAGGTCAGAGACCAGCACAGACCAGAGACCAGGACAGGTCAGAGACCAGCAGAGACCAGCACAGACCAGAGACCAGCACAGACCAGAGACCAGAACAGGTCAGAGACCAGGAGAGACCAGGGGAGACTAGGGGAGACCAGAGACCAGGGGAGACTAGGGGAGACCAGGGGAGACCAGGGGAGACCAGGGGAGACCAGAGACCAGGGGAGACTAGGGGAGACCAGGGGAGACCAGAGACCAGGGGAGACTAGGGGAGGTCAGGGGAGACCAGGGGAGACCAGAGACCAGGGGAGACCAGGAGAGACCAGGGGAGACCAGAGACCAGGGGAGACCAGGAGAGACCAGGAGAGACCAGAGGAGACTAGGGGAGACCAGGGGAGACCAGAGACCAGGGGAGACCAGGAGAGACCAGGAGAGACCAGAGGAGACTAGGGGAGACCAGGGGAGACCAGAGACCAGGGGAGACCAGGAGAGACCAGGGGAGACCAGAGACCAGGGGAGACCAGGAGAGACCAGGGGAGACTAGGGGAGACTAGGGGAGACTAGGGGAGACTAGGGGAGACTAGGGGAGACTAGGGGAGACTAGGGGAGACCAGGGGAGACCAGGGGAGACTAGGGGAGACTAGGGGAGACTAGGGGAGACCAGGGGAGACCAGGGGAGACTAGGGGAGACTAGGGGAGACCAGGGGAGACTAGGGGAGACTAGGGGAGACCAGGGGAGACTAGGGGAGACTAGGGGAGACTAGGGGAGACTAGGGGAGACTAGGGGAGACCAGGGGGGGCCATGTGATCCTGTAGTTTCCTGCTGACTCACTGTAGGTGAACTCCAGCATCTGGTTGATGACTCTGGGCTCGTACTCCGTGATCCCCATGTCCTTCAGGATCTGGATCATCACCTGAGAACAACATCGTCTTCATCAGTAACTGAGTAGAAGCCGGAGTTTATTTACTCGTTAGATTATTTCCTTGAGTCTGAGCTGAAGTTTCTTCTAAACATTCAAACTAACTCTGCTCCAATATTCACATCATTTACTTCTATTTACTGTAAAAACGGAGCTAAGCTAATGGCTAGGCTAACACGTAAGCTCGTACTGTTTTAAACAGTAAGTTAAATGCTAAGCCAAATGCTAAGCTAGCTGCCCGCGGCGCGATGAAACGGACCCGGAAACAAACTGTAGATTAATGTGAAAGAAAGTGAAGCGGACATTTATTAGATTTACCTGAGCATCTTTCGGGATGGTTTTAGGGGCGGACATTTTATTCTCCCCGTAGCGGCTGCGCATGCGCCACTGCGTCTTCTTCTACTAATCCCGAACACTTCCGTGTTTGCTGCCGCCTTCAGGCGGAGAGTGAGAACTACCAAAAGGATCCAGAGGGCGTCGAATAAAGGACCAGTAGTTTTTTCTGAGACCAGGTCATCGTGTGGATCAGAGGCACCAGATTCTGGTCCGATGTAAACCTCAGCTCCTCACTAGTCTCAGAACAGATGAAAGTACCACCAGCCCCGTTTCTTTCATTCAGCGCGGGGTCAACATGACCTGGATGAACCTTCACACACTTAACAAAACCATCTATTTACTTCTTTATTTTTATTAAAAACCCTGTAAATATCTTCATTTTATGAGTGTTAAAGGTCTATTTATCTTTATCTATTGGTCAACTTTAGGTACATAGATAGATAGATAGATAGATAGATAGTAATGTGACAGTAATGTGCTGTAAGTAGTACAGTACTAAGTACTAGTCACATATTTTACATGTTAATGTCAGAACAGCCTCAGACATACGTCGTCTGGGCTGATGATGTGTTGGTGTGTTGTGTTCATGTCTGTGTATGTTTGTGTACAAGCTGCTGGACACTTGAATTTCCCCCAGGGGATAAATAAAGTGTTTTTCTATTCTATTCTGTTCTATTCTATTCTATTGTATTCTATTCTATTCTATTCTTAATACTGTATGTGTACAGCACATGATAATAATTCACTGTCATTTAAAACTTGATGTTTGTCTCTGTTTTTATTTTTAATATCAAACATAATTTAATGTTTTAACGTGTTGAAGAATCACAATAAATGTGTGTGTTTCATGTTTAAACACAATCTTAATGTGAAATTAATAAATGTGTTTCAGATTTCTTTATTGACACAAACTCATAAAATATTTGAGTCCAAACAATAAATATTAAACACATTTAATCCAGAGACTCAGTCACTTTCTTCACTTTCTTCTTCTTCAGTTGTTAATAAAGTTTATGTTTGTCATCTACATCAGGTCTGTAGGAGGCGCTACAGGAGAACTCACCACGGACACACTTGGTTTTCCATGTAACCCCCCCCCCCCGTGTGTGGAGGGAGGGGGGGTCATGTGACAGGTCAAAGGTCGTGGTCTGTGCTTTGGTCAGAGCCAAGATGGCGGCGCAGGTGTTTTTCCCATGGTGAGTATTTACCTGCAGAGTTTATGGACACGTTGACGCCATAAAACCACGAGAGCTGCTCCCAATGATTAACCTTTACAGCCGCCATAACATTATGACCACCCACACTACATGCCCCCCCCCCCCGCCTTCTCCTTCCCTTTGGTGTCACAGTTCACGCTGCATCACAGGTGCATTCTGGGTAAACAGTGGTAGGAGGGGCCGTCCAGGAAGAGCCATTAGCTTTAGGAGAATTAGCATTTTTAGCTACAGCGGCTCAGAGGTGTCAGTCCTGTGACCTTTGACCTCCTCAGTCAATAGTGAAGACTCCTCCTCCTCCTCCTCCTCCTCCTCCTCCTCCTCCTGCTGCTGCTCCTCCTCCTGCTGCTCCTCCTCCTGCTCCTCCTGCTGCTCCTCCTCCTGCTCCTCCTGCTCCTGTTCCTCCTGTTCCTCCTCCTCCTCCTGCTCCTCCTCCTCCTGCTCCTCCTCCTCCTGCTGCTCCTCTCCTCATCCTGCTCCTCCTCCTCCTCCTCCTCCTCCTCCTGCTGCTCCTCCTCCTGCTGCTCCTCCTGCTGCTCCTGCTCCTCCTCCTCCTCCTCCTGCTGCTCCTCCTCCTGCTCCTCCTCCTCCTGCTCCTCCTGCTGCTCCTCCTCCTCCTCTCCTTCTTCTCCTCCTCCTCCTCCTCTTCCTCCTCCTCTCCTCCTCCTCCTCCTCCTCCTTCTTCTCCTCCTCCTGATAAATATGAGTGTTTGATATTTAGGACACAACAATAAATGAGCGTTAGCGTAGCCTAACATGCTACTGTAGACAATATAAAACAAAAATAGGAGGAGGAGGAGGAGCAGCAGGAGGAGCAGGAGGAGGAGGAGCAGGAGGAGGAGCAGCAGGAGGAGCAGGAGGAAGAGGAGATGGAAGAGGAGGAGAAGGAGCAGCAGCAGGAGCAGGAGGAGGAGGAGGAGGAGCAGCAGGAGGAGCAGGAGGAGGAGCAGGAGCAGGAGGAGCAGGAGGAGGAGGAGGAGGAGCAGGAGGAGAAGGAGGAGAAGGAGGAGGAGGAGGAGCAGGAGGAGGAGCAGGAGGAGGAGGAGCAGCAGGAGGAGATGGAGGAGAGAAGGAGGAGGAGGAGGAGCAGGAGGAGGAGCAGGAGGAGGAGTGTATCTGAGCCGTTGTGCAGCGTCACCAGGACGAAGGTTAACCAGGAGGACGGTTTATTACGGGTCAGAGTTCAGAGAAAAGATCAGAGTCATGATTGTTGGAGCTTCTCTGACTTTAATCTGGTGCTTTATGGTTCATCTTTACCTTTTTCTTCATGTGCTGCTAAAGGGTTTTTATGAGCTGATGGAAATTTCCATGGAGCTTTTAAGTCAGTTTAAATCTCTTTTTATTGGCTGCAGTAAAAACAGAAGCAGCTCGAGCAGCCGTCAATCACCTCGTCTCTAAAACATTCATTTCTCTTCATCGTTTCACGTTTAACTTCCAGCTGTTTAACAGAAGCAGCTCTAATTAATGCTAATCTGCTGCTAAGCGCTACCGAGCTAGCTTAGCACGTTAGCATGTTAGCAGAACCAAAACCCCTGTTTAAAACATCATTAATCACATTATTAGTGATTCTACTGGAGCAGGAGATGATTCAGTCACTGGTGAATAAATGTTCATGTTCTGTTGATTCATGTCACGGACACGAGAAGAACCGGTACCATGGAGACATGATGCATGAATCCACTGCCTCAGGAACACCAGCAGAACCGGGCCCAGCAGGACCAGACCCAGCAGAACCAGACCCAGCAGAACCAGACCCAGCAGGACCAGACCCAGCAGAACCAGACCCAGCAGGACCAGACCCAGCAGAACCAGAGAGGAAATCTGCTTCTCTGTGGCTCAGAGCTGGAAAACACATTTTCATCTAGAACACGTTCTTCCTGAAACACGGATTCAAAGAACCAACACTAGACACGAAACACAGACACGAAGAGAAACACAACGTTGACAAAAATCCTAAATTCAGCATTTAAAGTTTAATAAAGAATATTCAGTTTAATAAATAATATTGAGTTTAATAAATAATATTAAGTTTAATAAATAATATTAAGTTTAATAAATAATATTGAGTTTAATAAATAATATCATCAGCGTGTTTCTCTCTAACTTTAACTGGGAACCAGAGAATTATCTAATAATGACGCAGCTTTTATTAACCTACACACTCATAATATCCAAGATTCAAACATACACCACACAGTCTATTTACAGAGGAACCAGGTGGACCTGGACCTGGACCTGGACCTGGACCTGGACCTGGACCTGGACCTGGACCAGGACCTGGACCTGGACCTGGACCTGGACCCGGACCCGGACCCGGACCTGGACCTGGGCCTGGATGTGAACTATGTTGGCCCTGTCAGACCAGATCTTTATTAGTATTAGAATATAACTCTAATAAAAAAAAATGAATGAAGTTGAAACTAAAGTCAGAACGATTGAACCTTAGAACTGTTTCCTGTCAATAATGTTTAAGTAGTAAAAAATAATTCTTTCATTTTCTCTTCCTTACGTGTGTTTTACATCTTTATATATAATCTGTAAATAATAATATATATTTATATAATATATCATTGATTATATTTACATAGTATGTTAATTATAATATTTATACAATATGTTAATTATAATATTTATACAATATGTTAATTATAATATTTATATAATATATTAATTATAATATTTGGACACAGGATGATTTAAATTAATTACATGTAGAAAAACACATGACTCTGTCACAGTGTTGACAACAGATCCAACACAGGATTAATCTGATCCTGGTTCTGATCCTGGTTCTGATCCTGGTCTGGAGCAGCTGCAGAGGGTAAATCACCATGGTTACTGGTCCAGGATAAAGTTATCCTGCTTTACTGTAACTGACCTGAGGATAAATTCATCCAGGATTAATCTCACTCTTCTTAGTTTTATGTTTCTATTTTTATTTTTGCCTTCAGGATAATTTACTATTTGTAGTTGATTGTTTCTTTTTTTTTTTTGTACATTTTAAAATCCTGATATTTATTTTCTTTAAGTTGCTTCATTCATTTTCTTTTATTCATTTACTTTAATTTATAATTGAGAATAACATTATTATTATTATAATTATTATTATTATTATTATTATTATTATTTTATTTTTTTCTGATCCTGATATTTTTTTTTATTTATTATTTATAATAGTTTTCTCAGACGGTTTCGTTGCTGGACGTGTTTCTAGAAATGTTTTTTTTCTGTCTCTGTTTTGTGGTTTATGATTTTAAAGATTTTAAAGTCTTGATGTTTATTGTCATTGAGCTTATTTAGATATTTTTAAACGGCTGTAAAATCCTCATTAGTGTTGACACTGAATATTGTAAAGTCGACTTAATTGAACTAGAGCAGGTGATAAGTGGCTCAGACGAGTTAACGAGACTCAAGACGCTTCACTGATAAACACCTTCATAAAACATTTCATTTAATAGATGTTAAATATTCATTAAATGTAATATATTGAATAAAATGTGTGTATTTAATATGTTAAATACATTTAAAATATCATATTTTATTATGGTGTTAAAATCCATGAGGCCGTTTAAAGACACGAATATAAAACTATAATTTATTTTATTTTAATCATGATATTTTCTTGCTGCTGCGTCGATGACATATTTAATTGTATTGTGTTGTGTTGTATGTGTTGTGTTGATGGTCTGGTTGGGGGGAGTCGGGGGAATACCAGGAGTCCCGTCGTGTCTTCATTGCTCCTTTACAGCTCCACTGTTTATCCTCCACCGATGTGCGGCCGCGGGTCGTATTAGGGGCTGTAAGTATATTGTAAATGAAAGTTTATGGTAAAATGGCTCATAAACGCTCGGCTGTATAAGTCTGAACGATTCCCACGGCGTTTATAGACGTGAGGCGTGAGGAGCTGTTGACCCTGTGACAGCGTTTAATAAACACCTCACATCAGATGACCCCCGGGCTCCGGTCCGGGTTCTGGTCCGGGTTCTGGTCCGGGTTCTGGTCCGGGCTCCGGTCTGTTCAAGCTCGACGCCGTGGTGGTTTGTTGGCGGCCATTTTGTGAGCGAGCGGTGAGCGGCGTGGTGAAATGGCCGCCGCCCTCGCCTGTGTTACCTGGCGTGGACCCTCCACAGGTGACGTGAGGTCGACGCCGTGACTCGACTTCCCGCTGACGAGCTGCCGCTTGAACATTTGACCTGGTTGATAACGGACGAGGATGTTGTTCCTCATTAACACAGAGAGACGCCATAAAAACTCTCCTTCTGCTTCTGATAACAGCCTCAGGAACACGGAGCTGTTTCACTGCTCAGTGCGGAGCTGATGTGGACGAGGCTAATGCTAAGCTAGCTTCAATAACAACCTTTAATGTGGGGTTTAACTGTAGAGCCAAGATGGCCACCAGGTCTGGAACTGGATCCAGGTTCTGGATGATTAACTCATCTCCACCTCCACTAGTTATTAACGACGTTTAGATCCAGCTCCATCATGGATGCTAACTTTGCTAGCTAGCTAATTACATCCTCACATCCTCACCATGAGGCCACTTCTTGTTTCTATGGCGACAGATAACTTATTGACATACATCAGTGTGATGCTAACGACCTAAAATTTGCATGATGTTAAACTACCACTGAGGGGGCGTGGCTTATGACCAGCCACCGGGGGGCGGGGCTCATGCTCTGAGGTAACAGCAGAGCTAGCATGTTTGCACTCTGTGGTAATTATGAGGTCGACCAAAGAGTCGCGTCCATAGATTTATATTTATAAACAGTTGTTGGCTGCGCTAATTCTAAATGTTGCTAATTACTATGTTTGTATCAGGTTTGGATCGTTTGGACTGGAAGCTAGGTGAAACTAGGTGGAGTTAGCCAAGATGGCGGCAGCCACAGACGCCACGCTGAGCTTCAGATCCGTTCTTCAAGACGGAGGAGGCTTCACCACAGAGTGAGTCTCTGCTGACGCCTCAAAAACCCACGGACATCTGTAACTTATAAAGAATTTAAAGGGACTTTAGCAGGAATAGCTAAGGGAGCTAACGCTAACACCACTCCACTGGAAACCAAGGCCACGAAAATAAAGTTTTAATTCAGAGTTTGCATTAATGTTCAACCTGTTGCTTCTAATCCAGAATGTTTATATCAGACATGAACTGTGAGTCTGAACCAGACGAATGAATACGTGAACCAGCTGAATGTCTGCATCTCTAATCGTCCATCGCTGCTATCGGAGCTCATCGCGCCTCCTCAACAAACATTTCTGTGTTTCTGTGGTGAAAGCATTTTTACTGCCTCCAGCCGCTCATAAAGTTTATGGCGGTGAAGAGGCCGAGCGGCTCGGCTCTCATTACCGTCTGTTTACCCACAAATGAGACTCAAGCTGTTGCCACCGACAACACGGACTCACTTTCTGTTTCCCTTCACAGAAATAAAGACGTGGACACGTATCATTTCATTTCATCGACCCCCCCCCCCCCACACACACACTCACACACACACACTCACACACACACACACACACACACACACACACACACACACACACACACACACCGTAAGAAAAAAATACGTTTCACAACTTTGGTCTTTTTTACTTTCTTAGAAAATGGACAGAACAGGTTAATGACTCATTCTGCACTAAAACAACCAGGTCACTCATTAGCTGTTGCATGCTAGGTAGCCTAGCCTAAAAAAAGCTAACATTAGCCTCATGGTTGTTAAGATGGTCTTAGAAGCTAAAGTTAGCCCATGCTACACTGTGTAGTAACCCCCCAGAACATTAAAAACATTAAAACGTTTAAACATTAAAACATTAAAACGTTTTAAAACATTAAAACTTTAAAACGTTTAAACATTAAAACGTTTAAACATTAAAACAAGCTGTTGTGCTGAATATAAGTGTATTGTTGTCATCTCTCATCTGAATGTTTTGTATCTTAAGTGTAAGTTATGATTCAGGCGGTAAATCCTCTGTGACGTGGGGAGTTCCTCAGGGTTCCCTCATTGGGCCGGATTTATTTCACATTTATAGCTTCACACCAATAAACTAAAGCTGGAATATTTATTTTAGACGTTTTTATTTTGGTAAAGTTTTCAAGTCGACGTCTTTTCAAGGTTTCAAGTTGAAGATGTTTGCGTGAGCGACGCACACACATTAGCACGGCGGCGCTGGGCTGATAGCTGTATCAGGGCGGAGGCAGGACTGTTGTTGGAGGCAGAATGGGACAGAAGGACAAAGGTCCAAGTGTGGACTCATTGAGAGCAGATAGCAGGAGACCGGGTCTGTTTGCCCAGGCGTCCTCTTCGCCCTTTGGACACCACACCTCAACGCTGCCTCATGGATGGAGTTCATCTTCTCTCTGTCACACAAATTAGCTTCACCTGGACAGACTCACAAACACCTCACACACTCACACACTCACACACTTTGTGCTTTAGTTTGAAAGTTGTAACTGGGTAAATGTAAAGTTTGTTTCATTCTGGATTCGTGTGTTTGGACCTTTTGGTTCTGAAGACGTTTTAGTTGATTTAATAAAGTGGTTTGAACATAAATGAATTAATATCATTTAATAAAATAATTTACTCTCCCGTCTGCTCCCACATTTAATTTAGTTGAATCGTCCTCTACAGTCGAGGATGAGTCACTACTATGTCAAAACATTAGGAACATGTGTCAGTTCAGTAGTTTTACACCATAAAACCCAGTTATTAGAAACTAAAACTGAACCTTCATGGACATTTAGAGGAGACTGGCTTCACTGCTGTACCTAATAAAGTGGCCAGGCTGTCTGTTCAGCATTAAGCTATAAACTCTTATAAAAAATATTATAGAATATAAAATCAACTAGTTTTAAGGACAAAGATCAACAGACAGTTTTACAATAAAGAAACTTTTTCCTTTTTAATACAAATTATATTTGAAAATATACACGTGATAAAGTCTGAGATCACATCATTTACAAAACATTTACTGGACGTTTAGCAGGAAAGAAAAGTCTGATACTCTTAAATAAAAAGGAATAAAAGGAATAAAAGGAGTAAAGGGACCAGTGTTGATGTTGGTGACTCTCATGTAAAAGACGCCACTTCCTCTTTCTGGTTATTTATTTTTTGATGCTGTAAAGCTGCAGGATTTAATCAGTGAGTTAATTAGTTGATTAATCTGCGGCTGTAATTATTGACTAATTCATGTGTTGGATAGATTTATTTCATTTATGAGTCTGAACCTGTTTTTGCTCTTGTTGATTTAATAAACGGTTTTATCTTAACCGAGTGTCTCTGTGTCTGAGAGGAAGCAGCTTTAAACAGATCCAACTTTATGTAGGTTTAAAGTTTCCCGGGTATGAACCCGGTTTCTGAGACTTGTTCTCATCAATGAGCTGCAGAAACAAACCTTCAATATTCTGACACTTTAAAACCTTCGACTAGAAATAAACTGTTACTGGAGGATTTTAGTGAAGAGCTGCAGGTACATTATGAGTTAATGAGAATATTATCAGGACACCAGCTCAACCAAAGACGTCTGGAAACGCTTGTTGGACGATGGTGAAGCTGCAGGAACGAGGAGTTAAAGCTCTGAACCGTTCATGATTGATCCCTGAAGTGTTTCCTCGTGGAGACGTGGTCCTGAAGGGACGGGAACACAACGGTCGGCCATGTTGGATGTGAACTGAGTCCAGCTCCAGAGAAGAAGACTTCATGAAATGCTACACCTCCACCACCGAAGGTTTATCTGGAGGCTCTGGGCCGAGCCGGTCGCTGAGGCTCATGGGTATTGTAGTAGAATGAACACACCGATCGTTCAGGTTTGTTTGTGGCTGTTTCTGTCAGAGGATCAAACTAAAACAAATAGATAGAAAGTGGATTAACCCTGAACATTTCCCTGATTATAGAGTTACAGTTAAAAACAAACAGTATCACAGATAAACTCTGTTTTCACAGCTGCTCTGATCCATCACATGGAATATTATTAATCTGGACGTTCTCTGAACATCTGAGACTCTACGAGTTAGAATAACGTGAAGACCTGAGGACACAGTCAGCTGCAGCCTGATTATTAATGAAGAAGAAGAAGAAGAAGAGCGGCTGCTGGCTGCGTCACCTCCGTCTGAGTTTTGTCTTTGAAGATGACGAAGAGTTTCAGTTTGTGTTTTAGTCCGTCCTCCTTCAGTACTCCTCCTTGATGTTCAGAGCCAGAGAAGACGGAGACACCAGCCCGTTGCTGCCACTGCTGCTCGTCACCATGGCGACGCTGCTGCCACCGTTGCCGTGGAGACCTCCACCTCCTCCACCTCCTCCACCTCCACCTCCTCCACCTCCTCCACCTCCTCCTCCTCCTGCTCCTCCTCCGCCGGTGGGAGGCGTGGCCGTGGTCGTGGAGGACGCCGGCTGCTGGAGCTTCTTCTTGCTGATCTTTCGCTCCTTCGCTCGACGGTTCTGGAACCAGATCTTCACCTGGAGCCGAGAGAAGACGTCAGGTTATAAATGCAGAGTTGAAGAAATGAAGAAGCTACTGGACTGAAGTCCTGAAGACATTTTTTCTGGGGTCAAACTACCTGGATGACTGAGAACCAGACTAACACCTTTAACCCTCCATCGCTGCTCTGGTTCATCTGAACCAATCAGAGCTCTGGACTCTATCAGCTGTGTTTCAGTAAACGCTGCATCATGTAACACGTCATTTTCTCCTGGTTCCATGGATAAAATATCGGATTCAACCAACACAACGACTTGTTATTCCTGACTGTGTCCCAGCTTTGATTCCTCCAAAACTAAACCACTTAGAGAGAAACTTCAGAGTCTTGACTTTAAAAAGAGACAAAGACCATGAATGAGCTCCAACATGTTCAGCATTATTCAGTTACTCTGGACACGTCCTGCATGAAATATTCTGCAGTAATAAGAGGTTAATCTGTGTAAAACGTGTCCAGTTCTTCTGGATTTCAAGACAAAACAGGGACCAGTCAGATCATTGGTCGAGTGGATTCAGATATTTGAGGTTGTTGGACTTCATCTGATTCCAGGACAGAATCAAAGATCGTGATGCTCTCAGAGCTCTTCTTTGGTTTCCACCAGCTGTTCAGGCAAATAACTGGATCATTAGCTGCTAAATGTTTCTAAAACTAAAAGAACAAAAGAGGTTTCAAGGTCTGGACTCAGTAGAGACTCCAGAACAAACACATTATCAGTGTGGGATGTTCAGGTTAGCTTCTGGGCTAGCATGATGTTCAGGCTAGCTTCTGGGCTAACAAGATGTTCAGGTTGGCTTCTGGGCTAATTCTGGGCTAGTTTGCAGAATATACAAGTTACGACATTATTCAAAGATCTTCTGTTTCATCTTCTTTCTTAAACATCAACCGCTCCAACATTTTAGCTTAAAAGCTGTTTCTACCACTATTAAACCAACTGTTGTTAAAATATTGACCAGATGTTGGCGCTGTCTCAAAAGTTATTGGTGTGGTGGCGTACCTGTCGCTCAGACAGGTTGAGAGCCGTGGCGAGCTCCGCCTTCCTCCGGATGGTGATGTACTTGCTGTAGTGAAACTCCTTCTCCAGCTCCAGACGCTGGTGGTCGGTATAAACCACCCGGTACTTGTCTTTGGTTCGTGTCTTCCCGTCTGAAAAACACAAAAACAGAAAAACTTTTATTTTAAATTTCTAAATGCTGACATTTAAAGAGCACTAACAATTAGCCCCTTAGCTTAGCATAAAGACCAACTACCCGGCTTGTTCTGAGGCAAAAAATAAATCACCTCTAATCATTGAAGTTTTAAAAACACTGGATTTATTTACTTATTTTAACATAAACAGATTAAACAGGACTAAAGGCCTGGAAGATTGTTAGCAGCTTGATGGCAGCTTGTTAGCAGCTTTCTAGCTCCTAAGCTAAGCTAATGATATAAATACTTAAGTTATATTAAATTGTCTTGAACTGAACTACAAGTGTTTTGACACATTTACTCAAATTTAAGCGTTTTCATGGTTAATTAACTGATGTGATACATTTTGGATCAGCAGGTTATTTATTTATGGATTAAGAAAATGATCGTGGTAACAAATAGAAAAATAATGGGTTAAATTGTTGAGACAGTTGAGAAAGCTAAAGCTAGCAGCTTTTAAATTTTGGTGCTAAACTAGATTATCAATGCTAAAGCTAATAGTAATAGATCAGTGTCTCTGTGAGAAACACAACTAATGTTTGAGGGTTTAACTGGTTTCATATGAATCTAATTAATATTAAAGGAACAGTAACATGTGAAAGTTTCATATTTAATGAATCTGAAGCAGAAAATCACACCAGCTGTTAGTATGTAAAAACATGAATGGAGTTCCTGGAGCTTTTTATATTATACGTTATAAACCCGCAGCAGAACGGTGTCGGACTGACGGAGTTTCTGTTCTCACCACGGCTCCTGTATTCAAATAGACGAGCGGCCTCGGCAGCGTTTGCATAAACTCCGTCCTATCTGCTTTTTATTCATTTACGAGCTTCGTGTTCCAGCTTGAACTCCACCAAACTCAAACTGACATGTCCCGTCAGGAGTCAGGCACCTACATTACCCACAATGCAACAGAACAACTGACAGCAGATTAATTCATCCCAATAAAAGGTTCAAACTGTGTTTTTTCCTGTTGTTCAGGTTGTTTAAGTTTATTTCTTACATGATATATGTCAGAAATAACATGCGGAGCTGTGTGTGGCCTCCATCCACCCCAACCTCCTCCTGGCGCCTCTGTCTTTGAGCAGAAATACCAGGAAATCGGTTTGTGTCCACGTTAATTAAAAGTCCGTCAGCTCTCGTTAGCGCGCTCTGATTCAACATTAACTCTAAACACACAACTCTTAAAAAAGCGTGGATGTCTTTAAACACACAGCGGCCGTCTGGCCTCTGCTCGGTCACCGGGGCGAATTCAAAACTCAAACAGTTTAGTTTGAGCCGAGCATCTGTCTGGACCGGCCGCCTTCTGCTTCACCGGCCGGAGAAGCCAAAAGAGATGAGACGCTAACGAAGGAATCAATAAACTCTCCAGCGCGTCCCAAACACTCAACGTTTGCTCAAAGGTTCCACAGAAAGAAACCGGAACGAATCCACGGAACATTTTAAATAATCTGAGAACGTGCTGCATTCACATCGTTAACGACGTTTTTGAGCTACTGGTAGAATATCAATAAAAATACCAACGTCTTTATTGTGTTTTTTCTTGTTTTTCAAAAAAGTTCCAATCTGACAGTTATGCTAGTAGGCTAACGAAATGCAGCAAGGAACCCCGTCCGCTCTGAGAGCTGTGTTTCCTGCTCACGGACACTGTTCACTGGTGAAATAAACCTAACAAACTTTTATAAGTTGTCAAGTTACGACCTCGGTCGTCATCTACTCAGGTGCTCTAGAGGGAAACCTATGCTAAAAACACAGCTAGCTTCTTCCCACTGAGCCTTCTCCTGATTGGTCTGCCGTCCACCAATCAGAGGGCTCCTCCCCCTTTTTGACAAGTCCCAACTTTAGCGTGGTTGCTAACTTTAGCAGGAAGGTCAGTGTCATTAAGTGTTTCTGCATTGAAATATATGTTAAATTATCTGTAACCTAGCAACAGTGAAACAGGAAGTGACAGAGAGCCCTCTGATTGGTGGATAGCAGACCAATCAGGAGGAGGACGATGGCTAGGAACCAAAATGGTGGACGTGTTTCCTGACGCTTCCAGTTTCCAGTGGACGATCATTTCAGCTCAGTTTATTCAATGTTGACCTAAAACCTTTGACATCTGTGATTGGTCTGAAATCTACGTCCTCGTTGACGTGTCTCATTGTCATGGCAACATGAACCAGCGTTCTGATTGGACGTCACATAGCACGTTAGCAACGGAAGGATTAAAGGTTATAAACCAAACTTTAAACCTTCTATCGACTGAAAACAACACATAAAACCTTTAATCGACAGTTTCTTGTGATGCTAAACATAAATATAACTAAAACCCGTCTATTCCGCCCCCTTTTGGACATTTGTTGAAATGTTTAAAGACTTCTAATGTCGTGTAGTGAGGATGTCTGAGGATGTAGCGTTAGCATCATATAGCATTTATTAGCTGCTAGAAGCTAGTTTATCTTCCTGAAATTAAAGATGGACACTTTAACGTTCATCCACAGCGACGGAATTTAAACCCACCGTTCATTAATATTAGTTATTCATAATTATTAATAATATTAATAATTCACCAGAAACAGATTTTCACATTTCAAATCAAATCTATTCATCAATTAATAAAAAGCAAATAATTTATTGATGATTTCAGTTCCCAGAGAGAATTTCACACTTCTCACTTCCTTTCACTTCAAAGTGGGAACCTTCGTGTCACTTCGTGTTTTCTCCGCCCAGAAACAACAGCGGGACAAAGGCCGAGCTCCGCCGGGCCTCGTTAGCATCACAACGGGCCCCGAGGCCCCAGACCCGGCGGCAAGTCTCCGAGCCACGTCAGAAAATCAGAATTTATCCCCGAAAAGCTTTAAAAAATAAATAAATAAATAATTATAAAATGATTTCAAAGAGACAAATAATAATCTAACAGGAAACATAAATTATAATTCATTTAAGTTAATAAATAATGATTATTTTCAGGTTTTATTTTATCGCCTTGGTTTAATCTGTTTCTAAACTTTGATTCGAAACGAGCTTCAGAAATAAAGATTATTATTATTATTACATTTAATGAGAACAGCTTTTTTATATTATATTATATTATATTATATTATATTATATTATATTATATTATATTATATTATATTATATTATATTATATTATATTAGTCTTGAGACATAAAGTAACTCAAAGTCTGTGAGACGTTTAATTCTTCATGGATATTATTCTACTGTCGAAGCGAAGAGGGAAAAGACCCGATAAACACTTAATAAATTAAATGTTAAATAAATAAAAGTTTCAAACTAAAATATTGAGGCTCCAAATGAAAAATATCATAGTAACTAATCCAACTGTCAATGACACATTATTTATTTATCTCACGTAAGAGAAAAGTCCTTCTCACAGTAACGCGGAGGAATAAAATACACAGAGCAACGTTATATTATATTATATTATATTATATTATATTATATTATATTATATTATATTATATTATATTATATATAACTGGGTCTATAACCGCGGTCTCCTCATATCTCCTATTAAAGCTCATGTAAAAGTTTTTAAGAAGTCAATTAAAAGTTATTTAACCGTCATCACTCTGCCCCCCGCCCTTACTTAGAGCCGGTATCAGTTCTTACTCGGGTTGGGGGCCGGTGCGGAGCTCCGGATCCAGTCGTAGGGGTTCCTCCTTCGCGGGGATGCGGGGGACAGCTGCCCCGCGGAGGCGTTGAGGGATGCGGGGAGCAGCGCGGGCGGAGCCCCGGGGAACTCCGGGGGGCTGAAGCCCAGACTGGGCCCCACGGCGGAGGCCCCCGGAGGAGGCGGGGGGCCCCCGGCCGCCGCCGCCGCCGCTGCCGCCGCCGCCGCCGCGTAGTGATGCGAGGACCAGTCATCCCGAGCCGCCGCCGCAGGAGGAGGAGCGGGAGGAGGCGGGTAGGCCGGGCTCCAGCCTCCGGCCCCGGGCCCGCTCTGCTGCGGGTCCGGGCCGGCCAGGCCGTGGTGGTGGTGGTGGTGGTGGTGGTAGCCCGTGAAGTCCGAGTACTGCGGCGGGGGAGCGGGGAAGTTCTGCGGGCTGAGGCCCGGGTGGTGGCGGGGGGTCTGGTACATGGCGGAGGGCTCCTTGTCCAGCTGCAGGTAACTGACGTACATGTCGACAGGTGAGAGGACGGAGCTCCGAGGACCAGCCCGACTCACCTGGTCAGGTACGGGAGGAACGGGAGGAACGGGAGGAACGGGAGGAACGGAGGAGAAACCGGGAGGAACGGAGGTTACCTGTCCACACCTCCACCTGCTGCCTCTATGGAGCTGCACCTCTCTACACCTCTCTACACCTCTACACGTCTCTACACCTCTATCTCTCTCTACCTCTACCTCTCTCTATCTCTCTCTCTCTCTCTCTCTCTCTCCCTCTCTCTCTCTCTCTCTCCAGAGGCCGTTAAAAGCTGCTGCAGTCACGTGACCAGGTTTATGCTCTTATCTTCCACTTCTTGATCCTCCTCCTTCTTTTTCTACTCCTATTACTTCTCTTCCCATTTTCCTCCTCTTCTTCCCCTTCTTCCTCTCCTTTTTCACTTCTCCTCCTCTTCCTCCTCTCCTCCTCCTCCGCCTCTCTCCTCCTCCTACTCCTCCTCCTCCTCCTCCTCTCCTCTCCTCCTCCTCTTCCTCCTCCTCCTCCTCCTCCTCCTCTCCTCTTTCTCCTCCTCCTCCTCCTCCTCTCCTCCTCCTCCTCCTCCTGCTGTGGTCTCCTCTCTTCACCTTTCATGACCTCCACTGTCTCTCAGAGACGGACGAGACGAGACATACACTCCACCTTCCTCTGGACATTCAACCTCTTCACCTCACAAATATTAAATAAGTTTATTCACTCTTACTGAAATTATAACTTACACTCCTCCCTCTCTCCTCTCTCCTCCTCTCTACCTCTCCTCTCCTCCTCTACCTCCCCTCTCCTCTCTCCTCCTCTCTCCTCCTCCTCTCTCCCTCCCTCCTCTCTCCTCCTCCTCTCTCCTCCTCCTCCTCTTTCTCCTCTCCTCCTCTCCTCCTCCTCCTCCTCCTTTTCCTCCTCCTCTCTCCTCCTCCTCCTCTCTCCTCCTCCTCTCTCCCTCTCTCCTCCTCTCTCCTCCTACTCCTCCTCTCCTCCTCCTCTCTCCCTCTCTCCTCCTCTCTCCTCCTACTCCTCCTCTCCTCCTCCTCCTCCTCTCCTCCTCCTCTCTCCCTCTCTCCCTCTCTCCTCCTCCTCTCCTCCTCCTCCTCCTCCTCCTCCTCCTGCTGTGGTCTCCTCTCTATCAGCCTGTATTTGCATGACCGTCCACTGGTTCTCTTCAGAGACGGAGACGGAGACGGAGACAACATGTCCACCTGATCCTCTGGACATTAAACAACAACAATCTTCACCATCAACAAAATAAATAAATAAAGTTTTAGTTTCACTCTTCACTGAAATTATAACTTTACAAACTTAAATTCAATAAATTTCAATGAACAATTAACTGATTCATTGACTTAAAACTTGTTGTTATTGATTTTAATGTAGAGTCCTGCCCCCCCCCCCCCCCCCCCCCCACATGTATAATGATATTATTATTATTATTATTATTATTGTTAGTAGTAGTAGTAGTAGTAGTATATATGTGTGGCTGTCTGGGCCTTTTTACCGAGTGCATCTTGGGACATTTATTATTACATAATATTACATAAAGGAATTTATATATTTTATATATAATTTATATATAAAACCGTTTACATATCATTATTTAGATGAATCTAAATCCTCGGTCTCGACACCGACTGAATTAAACAGTTTATTTATTCTGAGTTTGGGTGAAAAATAGACACGATGAACTAAAACTAGTCATTGAGTCTGAAACAGGAAGTAAACGTTAGAGTCTGACCCGTCCATCCACCCCGACCTCCTCCCTGGTTTAAATCACATTTACTTTGAAAACTGAGGAAAATGAATTCTCATTGAAAACAAAGAGAAACAGGTTGAGTGAGATGAAATAAAGTGGATTCAGTTTTCAGAAACAGCTCATGTTCAGTTTGTCATGTTTTGCTCGTGGGCTCCGTGCGGGGACTCAAACCAACAACCTCCGGCCGAAGGCGTCCTGCGCTGCCTCCTGAAGAGGAATTATCTGCGTCTTTATGGATTTATGGGAGATTTATTGTTTTACACTGATGAGTATTTAGTTTAGTCGCCGCCGTAAAATCACATAAAAGCCTCAATAATTCTCATCTGATGGTTTTTATGTTTCAAGTGTCTGTTCGTTCTCACTTTAATCCACACATCACACAATCAAATCAAACACAATCATAATGAGCCTCAATGAAAATACTTTCATCTAAAATATATTTAACACAAAATCAAACACGTCTTCTTTTAAATCTGTTCATGAATTTAGTTTCAACTCAGCTTCACTTTCAGTCGAATCAGAAATATCATTTTATTTTTAATCCACATGATAAAAGTCAGAATTAAGTTTATTTCTTTTTATATATAAAACACACACACACACACACACACACACACACACACACACACACACACACACACACACACACACTCGTTTAATTCATTTCACAATCTCACAGTTTAACTTGAGCAGAAATAATAAAGAATAAACACTAGTGAGAAACAATATAAAAGTATTTTATTCAAACGTTATTATAGGAATTTATTTAAATGTTATAATTCAGCAGATTTTTATGTAATTTATAAAAAAAGAGGAAATGAAATAGGAAGAGGAACATGAGGCACAGTTCACTCATTTTATGTTGGTTTATAAACTCAAATAAATTAAAGTAATAAGAGGAATTAAAAAAAAAAAAACGTCCTTTCAACTAAAACAAAATACAATGAAGCAGAAAGCGACAAATAAACTCAGAAACTAAATGTTTTAAATGTATAATGTCATTTTAATGTCTTTAGAATTAAAAGCTAAACCAGACTGAACAAAACTTTAGAAAAAGAACAAATGAAGTGAGGAATGAAAATGTAAATAAATACACACATGAAGGAAACTATTTATTTCTGTTACAGTTATTTTTTACAGCCGCTATGACTCAATGTTCAACACGTTTAACGCTTAGTTTTAACTCTTCACACAGTTACCACAACATCAGCCTGTGTGAGCTACACAATTAACACAATTCTTCTTCTTCTGACACAAAACACACACATTTAAAATTAGTTTTACACACAAACTCAATCAAGACCAAAACATTATTGTTTGTTTTCACACAGTTTGTCACAACAGAAAAACTCATGTTCTAAACTAGCGGATTAAAGATCATCACCAGTCACATGACCTGAATTTACTGGATCTTATGAGGGACGAGGTCAGAGCACAAGTGTTACTGAGCGTTGTACAAAAAAAGGAACAAAAATCATCACAAACATTCATTTACATGTATATGATCAACACAATAATGTGATGATTGTAAGAAAAAGGGAAAAAGTGGATTTGACTCATACAAAGTGATTGAGTTTGTGTTTCAGTGTGTTTTTATGACACAGTGAGTGTTTGTGTGGGAAGACGACGTGTGTGGTTGTGTTGCTAGAGTTGAACTGTGTTAGCGTGTTGTTGTATTTTAGACGTGTGTGTCTGTGTTTTGTTACATGCATGAAATGAACTGTGGGGGAATTGTGTGTTTCAGGTGTGATGTGCGTTAATAGTTTTAAAAAGTGTTTAAGGTTCTGACACACGGACATAAACTGTAAAAAACGATTATTTAGTGAAGCAAACATCACCAATAAACCACAAAACATCCAGATGAAATCTGTTATTAGATGATTCACGTCACAAATAAAAACTACAGAAGAAGAAGAAGAGGAGGAGGAGGAGGAGGAGGAGGGTGAGATGAGCGGAGAAGCAGAGATAAGAGGCGGCGGCCATCTTGTTCCACCTGTCTCCAGGTGATCATTAACCAGCTGAACGTCATAAACTCTTCATGTTCAGTCTGACTTTCATCATCAGTGGACGAGACTGAGCTGCTACTTCTCTCCCACCAGCTTCATTCAGCTGCTTAGCTTAGCACCACGGAGCTAGTTAGCTTAGCCCATAGACCGTATATAAACATGGACGCCACGTCTCCACTTCCTCTCATTGGTCTAAACTGACTCTATTTTCCCGGGGATACAGGCGACGCCATCTTGTGAGTTTGGAGCCAGAGTCTGATCAGTACGATTTGAGGGCGGAGCCACGATATCGATGCCCCGCCCACACTCCCTCCAGACTCACTGGTGTTTCCTTTAACTAATCCTACGCTCTGCTCCACCAGCTACAAGGAAATGACCTCTTTACGGAGCGGTTGTCATGGCAACTGGTGCATGATGTCACATCCTGTTTAAAACAAAACTTATCCTAAATATTAACACTAGAACATTCATCATCATTAAATTAACTACCTGAAATAACTGAAATCATCCTTGAAATAAAAAAACATTGACGTGTATTTTAGTGTTTAAATTTAACCCAAGTCCCGCCCACTGGAGGGGGTGGAGCTTATGACCTTTACTGCATAACCCTCTGCTAGAGTTTGAGCTGAATTCACTTTTAGAAACTCAGTTTAAATTCATTAAAATGCTCCAGGCTGTTGTTAATGTTTCCATCTTATTTTATTCTGAAGGTTCTGCAGCCGCTACAGGAAGTCAGTCTGAAAACATGACAAATATTTTCATCAAAAAGTATAAATGAACAGCTGAGTTGTGAATCTGTGGACGATCACTTTTTAAATGATTTAACAACAACAACAACAACAATAATAATAATAATAATATCGTGGCATGTGTCAGTCACCAAATGAATAATAATATATAATTAACAGAAACAAGCAACAGAATAAACAGGAACGTCTAAATAAATTGAAAAGATGATCCATTGCGCCACCTGGTGGAGAGATAGAACTACAGCTGTACAATCCAGTTCATTAACCCAAACACTTCTGTAAAGATGAGCAATTTAACCAAATTAAAAGTAACGTTCCTGGAAACTCTTTTATTAAAGAACATAAATCCATCCAAAATAAATGGAGACGTCCAGAGGATTATTTACTCTCCTTGAGTTAAAGTAAATGTATGTGGAAGTTTAAATGAATCATGTTCACTCCACAGGTTCCTCCCCTTTCTTCTCTTTCAGACTTGGACCTTTTCACCTGGTAAATAACAAACCCATCAGCTGTCTGAGACCTGAGCCAGGGCCGGCTCTTAGCATAGAGCGCCATCTGCTGGAGGGGCGAAGAAAGAAAATAATAAGTAAGAACAATGAAAATAAAAATAATTTTCTTTGCCCCGTCGCCCTCCTTTGTGTGTTCTCTCTTTAAAACGATAAATGTTAAGAAGTAAATAAAATGTGCTGCTGAGTCACATGACGGGCGAAACCTCAGGGTCAGAGGATCAGAGCTCAGGTCAAGAAAGAGGAGAAAAGAGGAGGAGAGGAAGTTGAAATAAAAGGTAACATTAGGCTGGACCGTTTTTTTTAATTGTGCCATTTAGTGTGAAGACGTTTTATTTTTCTGCTTCGTGCTTAATGTGAAATGCATCAGCGCTGTTTGTGTTTGTGATGAGTTTTCATTAGTTTTCATCACAGTTATCATCTCTCCCTGTATCATCATCACGTCATCGTTATGTTTGGTCGAGATGAAAATGAATTTTACCATAGTCGTCACTAGTGTTAACAGCTGTGCTGCTGCTTAGTTCTCCTACTGTCTTATCACGTTTGGACGAAGTGATGGAAATGCAGCTGCAGCAGGTTGTTATTTTAAAGTTTTGCTTGTAATGTAACACGTTTCCTCTGTGTGTCTGGATTCACTCAGAAAATATTCACAGACGCATCAAACAGGTTGTGGAGAGGAGGCTTCTGATCACACATTCACAGAAACAGCATCTCTGAAGCATGAAGGTTGGTTTGTGGCCTCTGACACACTGTTGTTATTACTGAATGGTTCAACCGTGTGATGCCAGTAAATGTCCAGGTGAGACCGTCTGGATGTGTGAACAGAAGTAGGTCTGTAATTACTCAACAATACAACTGTTGTTCCTAATTTATGCTTCAGATGTGTTTATTGCCTGTAAATCATTGTGTTACTTTACTAATACTGAAGGATTAACAGTTTTAGTTGGATTGAGAGACACGCTGGAAAGAGTTACCTGAAAGTTTGCTGCTGTCAAATGAAACTGTTGTGACTGTTGCTGACTTTTGGTTGGTGTAATTTAATGGTGTGTATGTGTGTGTTGAGGGAGGCGCTGGAGAATAATCTCACTAAGGCCACTCAATAAGGTAGAGCCGGACCTGGACATAACAGAAGACATTTATTCATCCCACGTATTGAAAAATCCCTGGTGTGAAGCAGAATATACAGAAAAAACAACACAAAGAGAAGGAAAACTGAAATACAGAGACATTCTGTACAGTGTGGAAATGTAGTTAAAATATGCTATTATTGGTGATATAACATAATTGCTAAGATTATAAAATGTAGACAGATGAATGTTACCCACAATCCTCTCTGTTCCTCTCCGCCATGCTGGCTGTCATCAGAAACTAGAGAAGCTACTGGAGCTAACCAGCTACCACCTGGATGTGGCCTCCAGAGCAGCATGAAGGAAAAACAGAAAGAAACCTTAAACAAAACCACGATCACCTGATTATTAACTAAAGACATCAAGAGTCACACACTCACTGAATAATAATTCACAGTGAAATTAAGATTCTTCCCTCAGTAAAACTAATATTAATCTACTTATGAGACTTTCAATAAAAACACAACAAACCAACATAATATGACTGAAGTTCATTCTCTACAGCAATGAGGCTTTAATGAGATGATGGAGAATTAATGATGGATTTCACTGAATGGAGCATTTATTTGATGTGTCACTTCTCATCATGTTTCTACTTTCTCTCTGTAGTTTCTCTGTCTCTTTTCTTATGGCTCTCTCAGCTTCTCTGAACATCTCATTGGTGTAGTGTTTCCCTCCATTTCTCTGAACCATTTTGTTGATCTTCTTCAGCAGATCTCTGACCTGAGATGGATCTCTATCTCTGTTGTTGAAGACATGAAATCTTCCTCCACACCGTTCAATTAACTCATTAAGAGCTTTGTTTCCTCTAGTCAGATCATCCACAGAGACTCCATCTGCCTCCAGATCGTCTCCATGAGTGAACAAGACCATCATGTAACGAGCTGCTTCTTTTCCAAAGATCTCCTGGATGATTTTAACTGTTTCCTGTTCTTCTTCTGTGAATCTGTTTGGTTTAATCACCACCAGGAACACATGAAGACCAGGAACAGAGAAAGACATGCATCTATAGATCTCTGTCATCACATCTTGTTGATTTAATCTGGTGTCAAACAGACCTGGAGTATCAACCACAGCCAGGATCTGACCTTCAAACTCTGCTGTTCCCTTCTGACACTCTGATGTTACTGAAGCAGAGCTCACTGTTGATTTAAAAGCTCTTCTTCCTAAGATGGTGTTTCCTGATGAACTCTTTCCAACTCCAGTTCTCCCAAATAGAACCATCCTCAGCTTTGGTTTCTTTTCTATGGAGCTCTGAGCTTCTTCAAACATCTCATTGGTGAAGTATCTTCCTCCATTTCTCTGGACCATAGAGTTGATCTTCTTCAGCAGATCTCTGACCTGAGATGGATCTTTATCTCTGTTGTTGAAGACATGAAATCTTCCTCCACACTCACTGATGAAGTCACGAAGAGCTTTGTTTCCTCTAATCACATCTTCTATAGAGACTCCATCTTCCTCCAGATCGTCTCCATGAGTGAACAAGACCATCGTGTAACGAGCTGCTTCTTCTCCAAAGATCTTCTGGATGATTTTCACTGTTTCCTGTTCTTCTTTAGTGAATCTGTTTGGTTGAATCACCACCAGGAACACATGAGGACCAGGAGCAGACAATGACATGCATTTACTGATCTCTCTCTTCACTTCATCCTCAGATAATCTGGTGTTTAACAGACCTGGAGAATCAACTAGAGACAGTTGTTGACACTCAAACAGTCCTGATTCCTTCTGACACTCCAACTTTACAGTAGAAACATGGCTGGAAGATTTAAAAGCTTTTTCTCCTAAGATGGTGTTTCCTGCTGCACTCTTCCCACATCCAGTTCTTCCAACTAGAACCATCCTGAGGTCTGGTTTCTGTGGCTCTGTTGGAAAACAATACAAACATGTGGTTATGTTTATGCACATATAAACCTGAAAACAAACCAAAGTGAGCTTTACTGACAATAACAGGAAGCTGAGTGGAAAAAAAACTTTAATCTTTGACCATTAATTAAAACAAATAATGATGAAAATAATAAAAATTACTCAACACATCTGCAGATGTTCACATAAGTCCTGAGAGTAGATGAAAAATCAAACCAAACACAAAATGAGTCAATATTACATATCAGAGAGGAGCTTCTCTAGGATTAAACCAGAGTCCATGAGTCCAGAAGTGTTTCCATCCATGTGATGAGATTCATGTCCTGGTTTAGTTCCTATAAATCAGGGATTTGTCTCATGTTTGTGTTGAAGTGTGTGATGACAAAGGTCAAAGGAGCTTGAGCAACACACAAAAATGGGTTTATGTTGTTTACTACACAAGTGCACAGGCCAGTCGAAAAAGGAATTCCACAACACCATCTTGATAAAAGTTCTGAATCCACAAATATTAAAAGAGTCAGACAGTAATTGCATGACAGATCCTCGTTCCCACGCTTCAATGAGTGCTTCCTCCTGACAAACATCACTCGAACTCTCTGTGGTAATGAACCAGGGAAAGGGAAACAAGACAGCTAAGGCTTTCATTACTGATTTCATATTAATGAATCACATCTCAAAAATCACTTACAGACACTGTCTCGATGTCCACAAAGACATTGGACAACTTTTTTTACAGAAACCCGCTGAATTGATTATGGCGTTTAAAAATTGGCATTGTCATGTTTTAAGACACGACCAACCATGCATTCTTCCAGCATAAACCCTATATGCCTCCATGACACTATTGTAGGTCTAATTTCCTGTTTGCCTTTCTTTCTCTGCTCTCGCTCATCAAGCAATGACTGTGATTACAAGGCCACTCCTCATTAAGAAAATGTTGGCTTTCCATGGCTGACACTTAGAAAAAAAACACGTCATGGAGCAAGACACAAGAGCCAGAACCCCCTTCGTTACAAATAGAAAATATCCACAAGAAAAACTCTCATCAAAGTGGTTAAATACACTCTTAACACAACTCTGACCAGAAACTATAAAATTCAGACTCCCTTTCTACCCATCCACTGCTGATCGCTCTCGAGATTGGAAATTGATTAATCTGAAATTCCAATTATTTTTTGTAAAATACTCAATGTAACATGCACATTCTAGATAGCTAAACTCATCTAGTATAAATGATTAAATCATTATTTGATTCTACTCTCGTTCCTCTCTTATCTTTAAAATTCATGGTTTACTTTCAACCATCCTTTTTTATAGTGAAATTAAATAAGCCAGACTTATTTTTTATGACTGTATTTCATTTGAGGAACAATGATTTCAAAACTTTTATACCGGAATGTGTCAGAATCTATAACACTAAACTTCATTCATGACTTCTTAAATAAAACATACTTTGATCATAGCTCTGTTTCAGAATCAAAACATGCAACATCGACATGTTTTGAAAACACAGTAAAATTACAACCATTATTTACAAATAAACTACTATATATATATAAATGATCTTTCTCTATCATAAAGGTATCGTTTGTATCGAGGTTACCATAGTTTTGTTTTCCACATCTCAATGGTTTAGTTACTCTGTTCCCAAATTACTTCCAATGACTGAAGTGTCGAAAGTATCTTTATTTTGATTCGAGAATGGATTTTAGAGCCTTAACACCTGGTACCGGAGGTATCGATATTTCAATCTCGATGTGCACATCTCTACTTAAAACAGTGACAGTGACATCTAGTGGTCATCGGCGGCTACAGCAGACACTCACTTTGAGCAACGTTTAACAAACCAAGTTGATTCCAGAGAACCCGTTTCAGTGTTGGACATATTGTCAGTTCTGTCCTGCTGTGACCCGGACATCTCTGGACTTAGACCCAGGGTTTTAAACTTTTTTTCAAATTACACACATGAACCATTCACAGGAGCAATACGACATCTGACACTATTTTCATTTTGTTGATGCTTCACTTCACTACTAGATAAACCACTTGCTGTTATACCTGTTATTTTAAACAAAACTAAATCAAACGGCGCGTAAATAAAAACAATATATTCTGCTATTGACACTGAGATGTTCACACTTCAAACTGTTTAGAGCGGGAATGACGGTTGAGTTGCGCATGCTCAGTCTCCCTCAGCAGACAGCCAATCGGATCCGAGCAACAGCACAGTGTGATTTCCATGCAGTGGATATAAATAGAGCTCCGTGTGCGTCCAGACTTCATCTTCTGAGGAAGTAGTAGCAGTCATCATGCCTGATCCAGTGAAAGCGCCCAAGAAGGGCTCCAAGAAAGCCGTGACCAAGACCGCCGCTAAAGGCGGCAAGAAGAGGAGAAAGAGCAGGAAGGAGAGCTACGCCATCTACGTGTACAAGGTGCTGAAGCAGGTCCACCCCGACACCGGCATCTCCTCCAAGGCCATGAGCATCATGAACTCGTTCGTCAGCGACATCTTCGAGCGCATCGCCGGCGAGGCCTCCCGTCTGGCCCACTACAACAAGCGCTCCACCATCACCTCCAGGGAGATCCAGACCGCCGTCCGCCTGCTGCTGCCCGGGGAGCTGGCTAAGCACGCCGTGTCTGAGGGCACCAAGGCCGTCACCAAGTACACCAGCTCCAAGTAGACGACTCCTCCACCACCACAACACAAAGGCTCTTTTAAGAGCCACCCACTGCTACTGGAAGAGCGTTCTTTCTTAGATCAGATCTTTAACACTTAACTTCTAAATTTCTTAACATCTTTTAATTTTTTTATTTTAATCTAAATAAAAACAGAAGTTAAACAAACGGTATATTGCCCAAAGTGCGTTGATAATATGATGCTCCAAATGGACTGACAACATAAAATCATGGCATTAACAGCACAATGTTCACATTACAAGTGTAATTTTGGATCATTAAACATTTCCATGAGTGATTTGTGTTAAGTGAACCAGTTCATTGTGTTCACACAGTGTGAATCACATTGACTGAACCAGGACACATGTGAGTTTTGGAGAATAGAAATAATACTTTATTAGTTCTCTGGGGAAATTCGAGGTCCAGTAGCTTGTACACACAGACATAAATAAAACAAGATCAGCAGTGCAAACAGAACTGTTTTAATGTGAATTACCCCCGCGACCACACTGAGGATTAGAGGTATGGAAGATGAGATGAGACGTTGTACTATTGCAAATCATTTTATTAGTAATTGACAACAGAGATAAAGATCCATCTGAGGTCAATGAGCTAAAATTCCTCCAAGCTCCTGTAAACCCCTGATCAGCTGTTACCACAAACATGTATTTGATGTATATTAATTTAAACATTAATTCAACATCTTGAGAAACAGAATCAAATAGTTCCAGTAACAGAGAACAGCTCTGGGTCGTTTGGCTCCGCCCAGCGCTTTAACTGAGGTCATGTTCTCTATCACGTCCGCAGTTCGTATTTATATAGAGAGTCTCTGTCCGACAGACTCATATTCATCTGAGAATCTGTCAGATAAATAAATCAGCACCATGAGTGGAAGAGGCAAAGGCGGAAAGGGACTCGGAAAAGGAGGCGCTAAGCGTCACCGTAAAGTTCTCCGTGATAACATCCAGGGAATCACCAAACCCGCCATCCGCCGCCTGGCTCGCCGTGGCGGAGTCAAGCGAATCTCCGGCCTGATCTACGAGGAGACCCGCGGTGTCCTCAAGGTTTTCCTGGAGAACGTCATCCGCGACGCCGTCACCTACACCGAGCACGCTAAGAGGAAGACGGTCACCGCCATGGACGTGGTGTACGCCCTCAAGAGGCAGGGCCGCACCCTGTACGGCTTCGGAGGTTAAACCCTACGTCCCCAACACACAACACAACGGCTCTTTTAAGAGCCACCCACTCAAACCAGAAGACCTCTCATTCCTCTTCGCTTTCTTCTGACTGCAAACAGGAGTCTACTACTATAGTACACATTACTAGGGAATATCTTGTAACTACATATTTCACTGTTGATTCTGGGATCGATCTCCAGAGATGAGTGATGCCTTCAACCATCCTCCAGACTGAATTAACCTGGTAGTGTCTCTACTAAAGTGTGAAACTCCTGATAAATGTCTGGCCATTATATCTTTTCTTGATTCGTTGTGTTGAACCAGATGAAATCCTTGAATCTTTGTTCAAATTGTTAAGTTTTTTTTTTTTTTTTTTTTTTTTTTTTTCCTCTGGCTTCATGCATCTGGTTCCTTCATGTTTTATAAATCCAGTAGAATGTGGGATGTCTGTTAAAATGGTTTAAAATAGCATTTAAAACAGAACAATTATCTACCTGATTTTTCATTATATTATGTATCGGTATTATATAAACATGGTACATTACAAATGTAACAGCTGTACGTTAACAAAAAAAATTTCTCAGTCTGTAACATGAAAATAACATTAAAAATGCATAATTCAGCATCAGAATCCGCTTTATTGGCCAGGTATGTGAACACATACAAGGAATTGACTTGGGTCTCTTTACTCTATGGTGCAAAAATAAATACAACACTTAAATAAGCGTAATATAAAAATGTATGGGAAAAAAAAGAAATAGAAAACTGTACAACACAGACTTTAAGAATAAGACTTAGTAGACACATCTATGCATCTGTTTATAGAATATGAAAAATAGTGTGAACATGAAAATGAACAGTAATATGTACAAAATGTTACCGGGAACGGTCACATGTTCTGTACCTGCTCGGAACATTTATTGCACTGAGGAATATACAAAATTGCAATTAAATTTTTCAGAGTCTAGAGAGGGAAAAAAACCCTCCCCGTCGGGGAATCGAACCCCGGTCTTCCGCGTGACAGGCGGAGATACTGTCCACTATACTAACGAGGAGACGGTGAATGGGTGAGGTCGACAATGACGTCACAACCCCCCCCAGTGATGTGTTTATATGTTTATTCTGCCTAAATCCTGTTCAGCGCCGACACTGGGAGTTTCCTCTGGACTCTGTGATCAAGGCACCAAATGTCATCATAGAAGCAAATGGGACACGAATGAGGTCAAAACTCTGAAACCGACTTTAAAGCGAAGCTACTGACCAGGTCCTTCAGCTCCAGCCTCCAGATGTTGAAGCTGTAGCGGGAGATAGATGTGACCTGTTACATTCAGTAGTTTTATAGCTTCACCTGCCTTTGCTGGGCTGAAGAAGTGGTTTGTGTGTTGGGTCTGTTCCAGTGACGTGATGCTCGTACTCCGTGGAGCTTTTCTCACGGCAGCCTAATGAGGTGACTCTCCCAGCTCCTTAGCCACTGGGACCATTGTCTTTGTTGCATCTTCCTGGAGAATCTGTCCAAACATACCCACCATGGCCTCTATTCCCCTCATCATCATTATTATTATAGACAACAGGTCCCAAGAAAAACTGACTCAGAGGATCCGTTTAGAATCTTTTACTGGAGAAACACTGCAAAACTGGACAAACAACATATACAAATTAGTTTTATATACGGAAAATACCGTTCTACAAAGATGTGTTAACTTCCAGCTAATGTTATTGGAAAAATAAATGTATATGCCAACACTAATCCAAATAATACATATAATAATCAAAATAGCACAAGGTATTATCAGTATTATAATGAATACACTTAAATCTACCCACAAACATATATTTCCAGGCTGCACTTTGAAACAAGTGAAACAAGTGCTGCATTTCTAAAGACGACTTCCTTTTAGAACAGCAACACTGCATCAGATATAAAACCCAATCACACACGATCCCTATGAGAAAACCGACATCTAACCTGATCGTGACAAACACATTAACATCTCAGCATACACGAGGTTGTTGTAGTCCAGTTGATTGACACACAACAAAAACCCTCTCTATATTATATATGTTATGGTAGGAACACATTTTATTATTCAGACCTCATCTGGGACCAGATACAAGATTCATACAAGACTTCCTGGAGTCCTGAATAAAGGGGAGATTATTAAAAATATATGAAGTTGAATGTATTAAATATATACTAGAATCGATATAGATCTATCAATATAGAAAGAGTTTCATGTAATTAAAAATGAAAATGTCTCTTCTGAGATAAAAGAGAAACTGGTGTATGTTGATGTGTTGATTAGGTGTGAATACTGGTATCTACTGCTCCACATCATCCAGCCACGAACAGATCATACAAACACAGAAGATGTAATAAACATGTTGTAATCTCTCTATAATTTCTTGATAGAGATTGAAGCTTCTGATTGTAATGATCCGTGAGTTACTGAGTGTTTCCAGCATCGTTTAGTGGAGAAGGGAAGTCTGTTCCTGAGGATCATCTGCGACATAGATCCGCCCGGAGCAGCGCTGGCGTCCGTGTGTTTACTCCCTCTGAAAAGTGTCTCAATTCAAAGGCAGTAGAACCCACTAGAGCCGCTGTTGGACTCTGGTTCCGTCCCCAGATGTGTCTGCTACCATCGACATATCTAGTTTACTGAATTCGAACCGGTTTAATAGTTTTTTGGAGACGAAACGTGGAGAAAAGTCGCTGCGAGTTGCACAAAGTCACCGTGAATCCGGGAGGTTTGAAGCCTGCTGGGACTCACTGGAGGAGCCCAGGAAGACAAACACGGGCTCAGTGTGGAGGGACACGGGTGTCCTCTCCGCTCCCGTGCAACTCGTGAGTGTACATTGTAGTTTTGTGTGTTTTATGTGTCCTAGAAGTGGAAGAGAAAACACAAAGTGAGGCTGCAGGAGAGGCGGCGGCAGAGCGGCGCGGCGCGTTGCTTCTCTACGGTTCTCATGGCCGCTGTAAGCCCCGCCTCCTGCTGCGCGTTGCTTCTCTACGGTTCTCGTGTTCGCTATAAGTTCCGCCTCCTGCCGATCAGACCAGATCTTACGCTCAGATTCCACATCTGATACTGAACATGGCTGAGGAAGCTCCAGTAGCAGCGGCTCCGGCTAAAGCTCCGGCGAAAGCCCCGAAGAAGAAGAGCGCTCCCAAGGCGAAGAAAGATGGACCCACTCTCCCGAAGCTCATCGTGGCCGCCGTGGCCGAGTCCAAGGAGCGCAAGGGAATGTCTCTGGCGGCTCTGAAGAAGGTGCTGGGCGGCAAAGGCGTCGATGTGGCCAAGGCGAACAAGCGCATCAACACCGCCGTCACCAAGCTCGTTACCAAGGGCACCCTGGCCCAGACCAAAGGCACCGGGGCCTCCGGCTCCTTCAAGCTCGCCAAGAAGGAGCCCAAAGCCGCCGCCAAGCCCGCAAAGAAGGCCGTGAAGAAGAAGGCAGCCACCAAGGTAAAGAAACCCGCTGCCGCCAAGAAGACCGCTTCGGTTAAGAAGACACCCGTCAAGAAAACACCCGTCAAGAAGTCGCCCAAGAAGAAGGCAGCGGCCAAGAAACCCGCCGCCGCCAAGAAGGTGGTGAAGAAGAGCCCCAAGAAGGCCGCCGCTAAGAAGCCAAAGGCGGCAGCCAAGAAGACTCCCGTCAAGAAGGCTCCAGCCAAGAAGACCGCAGCCAAGAAGGCCAAGAAATAAAGCTCTCCTCTGGGAAACTGCAAACAAACAAAGGCTCTTTTAAGAGCCACCACATCCTCCCCTAAAGAGCTGTCTGCTTACATCCACATTAATTCATAAAATAACACAGTAACACTACAGACAAGTTAGTGAAAACGTGTATATACAAGTGAAATATGTATATATTTATACAGATGGATATTGGTATTATTTTATGTATATGTTAAATACAGTATATGTTGCACACTCACCTGTATACGTAGTCTCACGTCAGTAAATAATGTACATATGCTATAAAACTAATGTGTGTGTGTGTGTGTATATATATATTTTTTTATCTTGACATTTCTGTAATTTAGTGCCTCTGAACTAAAAGTATTTTACAAACATATGGAGTCAGTTAGTGCAATAGTACAAACACGTCGAGCTCCTGAACAACATGATGACTGGAACCAAAAACAGTGTGTCCATGAAAACACATTTAATATTACTAGTAATGATGATAATCTCCATTCATCATACTCGTGCATCAGGGACGTACACATCACTCAGCCTCATTTAGTCCTTAGGAGTTTGGATCAGCCTGGAATGTGATTTCCTACTTTTATTTGGAGTATGATTCCAAAGCCAGACCTTCATGGGATAATAATGTGGATTTACATTGGTCATTTTTCTGTACTTATTGTTCTAAACGCATTCCACTCCCCAATGAATAAAAAAATTCAACTGGAATATTTAATTCATTGACATCTGGGACGTGTTATTTTAGTTCTCTTTATTTTTTGTAGATACATACAAATATTAAACTAAAGAGAAAATATAGCTGATATAAAATAAGACAAAGGTTTTAACAATACAAATGACTGAAATCACGTATTAAACTAATCAATCAACTTATAATGTCATAAAGTTCATTTTGTCGCCGTTGATGACGTTTCCTTTTTTTTTTTTAACTGATTATAACCAATGGGTGAGTAGCTGCTCCCGACGTGTCCACCGTCTGGACCAATCAGCGTTGAGCTGCCTCTTTATAAAGCCGCCTTCCGCACTCGCGCTCCATTCTCTGTGAAGCTGTTGATACAGAAAAAAAATAAGACAGATCAAGGATAATGGCAAGAACCAAGCAGACCGCCCGTAAATCCACCGGAGGAAAGGCTCCCAGGAAGCAGCTGGCCACAAAGGCTGCCCGTAAGAGCGCACCCGCTACCGGCGGTGTGAAGAAGCCTCACCGTTACAGGCCCGGTACCGTGGCTCTGAGGGAGATCCGCCGCTACCAGAAATCCACTGAGCTGCTGATCCGCAAGCTGCCCTTCCAGCGTCTGGTCAGGGAGATCGCTCAGGACTTCAAGACCGACCTGCGCTTCCAGAGCTCCGCCGTCATGGCTCTGCAGGAGGCCAGCGAGGCTTACCTGGTCGGGCTCTTCGAGGACACCAACCTGTGCGCCATCCACGCCAAGAGGGTCACCATCATGCCCAAAGACATCCAGCTGGCCCGCCGCATCCGCGGAGAGAGGGCTTAGACTCACTCACTCCCCCCGAAACCCCACAACACAACGGCTCTTTTAAGAGCCACCTATCTCAACTCAAACAGCATCATGACCTAAACAATATTCGTACTTAATTTAAAATTTTTAATTTCGTGTGAGACATATTTCTTATCTGATCATATCATGACTTCTTGAAAAATACAAGACATAACTTATTCATTTTAAACTCAGAAGTATAAAACCAGAGATGCAACAATACAAAGTGTATGAAAATGCCATTTCAAACTCAGTAAAAAATAACAAGACCATTGAATGAATACAAATGAACTAACTATTAATAACTACTATAAAATGAAAACACTGTTATCATAAATGGCTTGTATTCTGTGTTGTGGTTTAATCTGAGGTGTTACACAAGGTTTGTTGTGTTTCCACAACTCAATGGTTTAGTTACTCTGTTCCCAAATTACTTCCAATGACTGAAGTGTCGAAAGTATCTATATTTTGATTCGAGAATGGATTTTAGAGCCTTAACACCTGGTACCGGAGGGATCGATGTTTCAATCTCGATGTGCACATCTCTACTTGTGACAGTGACATCTAGTGGTCATCGGCGGCTACAGCAGACACTCACTTTGAGCAACGTTTAACAAGCCAAGTTGATTGCAGAGAACCCGTTTCAGTGTTGGACATATTGTCAGTTCTGTCCTGCTGTGACCCGGACATCTCTGGACTTAGACCCAGGGTTTTAAACTTTTTTTCAAATTACACACATGAACCATTCACAGGAGCAATACGACATCTGACACTATTTTCATTTTGTTGATGCTTCACTTCACTACTAGATAAACCACTTGCTGTTATACCTGTTATTTTTAACAAAACTAAATCAAACGGCGCGTAAATAAAAACAATATATTCTGCTATTGACACTGAGATGTTCACACTTCAAACTGTTTAGAGCGGGAATGACGGTTGAGTTGCGCATGCTCAGTCTCCCTCAGCAGACAGCCAATCGGATCCGAGCAACAGCACAGTGTGATTTCCATGCAGTGGATATAAATAGAGCTCCGTGTGCGTCCAGACTTCATCTTCTGAGGAAGTAGTAGCAGTCATCATGCCTGATCCAGTGAAAGCGCCCAAGAAGGGCTCCAAGAAAGCCGTGACCAAGACCGCCGCTAAAGGCGGCAAGAAGAGGAGAAAGAGCAGGAAGGAGAGCTACGCCATCTACGTGTACAAGGTGCTGAAGCAGGTCCACCCCGACACCGGCATCTCCTCCAAGGCCATGAGCATCATGAACTCGTTCGTCAGCGACATCTTCGAGCGCATCGCCGGCGAGGCCTCCCGTCTGGCCCACTACAACAAGCGCTCCACCATCACCTCCAGGGAGATCCAGACCGCCGTCCGCCTGCTGCTGCCCGGGGAGCTGGCTAAGCACGCCGTGTCTGAGGGCACCAAGGCCGTCACCAAGTACACCAGCTCCAAGTAGAGACTCCTCTACCGCCACCACAACAACACAAAGGCTCTTTTAAGAGCCACCCACTGCTACTGGAAGAGCGTTCTTTTCGTTGAGATTATCATACAAGTTGATTTACATTTTAGGAATTTATGAAAGTGGGAAAATAAATATACAGCAAAATGATAAACACTATTGTATATTTTAAGATATTAACACATTTTAACAATCGAGAAAAAAAAAATGGGCTTTGTTCAGTTTAGTGCAAAAAAATAATATCAACTACAAGCAAATGTCATTAAAAAAAATGGGAGCTATGGAACCTGCATTAAAAATATGAGGACAGCATAAACTTAAACAGGCTTAAATATGCATTAAAAATAACAACATACTTGTTCAGATGGTCTCCTTCTCAGGGATAATGTCCCTGTGTGTTGCATGGATTAGGACGGGGGACATATGTGGGGACGTAGTTTTCTGAGATGGCTGCACACATAGTAATATTCCCTCCTCATTTGGCTGGAACATCATTGGTTGCTCTCTGTCCAATACGATTCCTTCCATGTTAAATGTGTGCAGGGTCCCTGGCCTCCAGCTTTATTACAGAAGAGGGAGCCAGAAAAACTTGAACAACTTTTCCTGTGTAACATGACGCATTTTGGACAACTTATTATACAGTATGCACTGTGAATACACATACATAGAAGTGTAGCGCGTGTCACTACACAAAGTAAACAGTTTACAGCACTGAGTGTTTGAGTATAGAACACATACATGTTTTACCTGTACATCCTAGTGACTGATGTCCTTCACT
Organism: Mugil cephalus; assembly: GCF_022458985.1. Taxonomy (NCBI): domain Eukaryota; kingdom Metazoa; phylum Chordata; class Actinopteri; order Mugiliformes; family Mugilidae; genus Mugil; species Mugil cephalus. The sequence continues at coordinate 24,990,887 of NC_061784.1, read as the reverse complement.
CTGTTCTGTTCAAATGGCACATTTACAATAGTTTCATGCGCATTTCATTTCTCCTGAGCACTCGGTCAATTTTAGCGACAACAGAAACAGATTCAAACAGATTCAATATTCCCGAAGACGTTGTCATCCTCTATAACAGCACTCTGTGTCTCTCTCAAACTTATGGCATTGTTTGCAATCACCACTGCACAAATGACTTCCTCTCGTTGTGGAGTAGAAAGGAGCCATCTTCACATCTGCAAGGTTGTCTTGCAATCCTATCCTACATTCAATATCGCAAATCTTTACTGTAATACTACTGAGCACTACAATACACTAAACCTGTGTTGCAGTGAAGCTATAAATCTAAATGTAAAATGTAAAAAGTTCTTGTCCCACTGCAAGCTTTGTGTATGACACGATGACCGTGTGCAGTGCAGATTGTTTAGTGCTGAATTACTGTCTTTTTATACTTTTATACCTGTTCTCTCCACAAAATGTTTGAATAATCGAAATTACAGTGGTTCTCTAATATTTGTTGCTGCACCCTCTGACCAGCCTCAGCTACTGTGAGACCGTGATTAACAACATAATCCACAAATGTAGCCCTGATTTCATCAGAAGTCCACCTATGTACTTGGCCTCTTCTTCTTCCCCTTCCTCCCTCACTCTCGCCCTTTTTCCATGAGGCTCACCTTCTATTTTTGTGTCACAGTATTGTAGAAATCATCCACACTATGTGCTGTTTGGTTCATATATGCTTGTAGAGTGGACGTTTATGGGATTCAGCTGTGAGTGACTGTAGTTATCACTGGTTTCAACTAATACTTCACACACCGCTCCTCATCAGTGAAGGCTGAGGTTCATCTGAGAGAAACTGTTCAATTAAGGAGATAAAAAAAAATTTGAAAAAAAGATTTTGACAGCTAGTTCAACATGTTTGTATGTAATGACTCAAGTGAAATGAGGACAATAAGTTTTATATGGAATGACTATTTAACATTCACAGGTATAGTTCATTTTGACTGACATGACAGAAGCAAATGATAGTGTTAGAAAACAGCAGAGAGTTGATGTATGTCCTAAAGTATTTGCAATTTGTTGGAAGGAATGAGAAACTGCTACTATTATGTTCACAAACGACTAAGGGCGTATTCATACCAGGCTCGTTTAGTCTGCTTGAAACGGACCTTTTCTCTGGTGTGGACCTTTTGGGTAGGTGTGAATACAAATCAGCGGACTCCGGTGCGGACCAAGCAAGTGATCAGTCATTGGTCATTTCATTCATTCATTCATTTGTTCGTTTCTATTTTATACCAAGAATGAGCCATGGGTCAACGTAGGGCACAGAAGAGACACACTGCCTCCTGGATATATGGTCGGAGGAGAGCATACAGTGGGGGAAATAAGTATTTGATCCCCTGCTGAATTTGTAAGTTTGCCCACTTCCATAGAAATGATCAGACTCTGGTTTTTATGGTTGTTTACTGGTTATGGGTATAGACAGAATATCAGTCGAAAATGCATAAAAAACACACAATCTAAAAGTTATAAATTGTTATGTATTTTATTAAGGGAAATAAGTATTTGATCCCCAACAATTCACTTAGAATTCAGGCTCCTACAGATTGGCTGGTGCGCATGTGGCACACAGCTGTGCTCAGTCAACTATTTACCAATACTCCTGATCTTAACTCGTCATGTATATAAAACACACCTGCTCTAAGAATCAGTTTCTTACATTCCAACTTCTACAGCACCATGGGCAAGACCAAAGAGCTGTCAAAAGATGTCAGGGACAAGATTGTAGACCTGCACAAGCTGGTATAGGTTACAAAACCATCAGCAAAAGGCTTGGTGAGAAGGTGACAACTATTGGTGCCATTATTCGCAAGTGGAAGACCCATAAAAGGACCATCAACTGTCCTCGGTCTGGAGCTCCCCGCAAAATCTCGCCTCATGGAGTGAGGATGATGATGAGAAAGGTGAGGGAGCAGCCTAAAACAACACGGCAGGAGCTTGTTAATGATCTGGAAGCAGTTGGGACCTCCGTCACCAAGAAAACAGTTGGCAACACACTGCGCCGTTATGGATTGAACTCTTGCAGTGCCCGCAAGGTCCCCCTGCTCAAGAAGGCACATGTACAGGCCCGCCTTAAGTTTGCCAGTGAACATCTAAATGACTCAGAGAAGGCTTGGGAGAAAGTGCTGTGGTCTGACGAAACCAAAGTTGAGCTATTTGGCATTAACTCGACCCGCCGTGTTTGGAGGATGAAAAAACGTGAGTATGACCCAAAGAACACCATACCCACGGTTAAGCATGGAGGTGGAAACATCATGTTTTGGGGCTGTTTTTCAGCAAAGGGTACAGGGCAACTTCACCGCATTATGGGGCCAATGAATGCAGCCATGTACTTTAACATCTTGGACAAAAACCTTCTTTCCTCAGCAAGAACACTGAAGATGCCTCGTGGGTGGGTTTTCCAACATGACAATGACCCAAAACATACTGCCAGGACAACAAAGGAGTGGCTCAAGAAGAAGCATATTAAGGTCATGGAGTGGCCTAGTCAGTCTCCAGACCTTAACCCGATCGAAAACCTGTGGAGGGAGCTAAAGCTCCGAGTTTCCAAGAGGCAGCCAAGAAACTTGAAGGATTTAGAGACTGTCTGTAAAGATGAATGGGCCAAAATCCCTCCTGCGCTGTGTGCAAACCTGGTGACCAACTACAAGAAACGTCTCATCGCTGTGCTTGCCAACAAAGGTTTCTCTACAAAGTACTGACTTGTGTTGTGCTTGGGGATCAAATACTTATTTCCCTTAATAAAATACATAACAATTTATAACTTTTAGATTGTGTGTTTTTTATGCATTTTCGACTGATATTCTGTCTATACCCATAACCAGTAAACAACCATAAAAACCAGAGTCTGATCATTTCTATGGAAGTGGGCAAACTTACAAATTCAGCAGGGGATCAAATACTTATTTCCCCCACTGTATACATATATATATATATATATATATATATATATATATATATATATACACACACACGTATATGTACACACACATATATATATACACACATACACACACACACTGCCCAAGAAGACACACACACACACACACACACACACACTGTTCCTGTTTTTATGCTAAACTGAAATGTAATAAAACAATGTTATATTAAAAGTGTCTCATGTGTCTCATGAGAATTACAGGATGTAATTCATGAGAACATGTTATTTGTAGAATTGACTAAACCTGGATTATATAATTATAATCCAGTTATATAATAAAGTAAACATGACAAAAAAAAAAAAAACAAAAAACAAAACACAGATCTATACCAAAATATGAAATATCAACACTACTATATACAAAACTGACGCAGCTCTGATTGACAGTTACGCCAGTGTTCATGCGGAATTTAAAGACTTTCTTAAAATACAAAGCAATACAATAGAAAGCAGAGCTCTTCCAGTGGTGGTGGGTGGCTCTTAAAAGAGCCTTTGTTGGGTTTGTTGAGTTCCTCTCAGGACTCGGGTTTACTTCTTGGCGGGTTTCTCAGTCTTCTTGGGCAGCAGCACCGCCTGGATGTTGGGCAGGACACCACCCTGAGCGATGGTGACTCCTCCGAGCAGCTTGTTGAGCTCCTCGTCGTTGCGGACGGCCAGCTGCAGGTGGCGGGGGATGATCCTGGTCTTCTTGTTGTCTCTGGCGGCGTTTCCAGCCAGCTCCAGGATCTCAGCGGTCAGATACTCGAGCACCGCCGCCAGGTAGACGGGAGCTCCGGCCCCGACACGCTGAGCGTAGTTACCCTTCCTCAGCAGCCTGTGGACACGGCCGACGGGGAACTGGAGCCCGGCCCTGGAGGAGCGGGTCTTGGCCTTAGCTCTGGCTTTGCCGCCGGTCTTACCACGTCCAGACATCTTCTAGTTTGCTCGCTTTCTAAAAGTGAATAACAAAACCGCAGCCTCCTCTCTAGATAAATGTGCTTCATGCAAATTTATGCAAATATCACAGTGTTGTTGCTCTCACACGATTGGTTGCGTTCTGAGCGAGACTGAGCATGCGCCTCATAATGACTCCCCGACTTCGATGTCATACGAGCAAAAAAAAGTAAGCAAATAACTAAAACAAAAAGTAGATTTCATATGTATTGTTTTTTTTTATTTAATTTATCTATTTTAATCTCATCTTTCTTTTCTTTTTACTTGTGGTTCTTAAGAGTGTGCATCTAAGCTACTGAGACCAAGACATTTCCTTTCATTCAAGTCTATCTAGTCAATTTAAATAAGATAAAATAAGCTGCCACTCAGAATAAACAACGGAATAGTTATTGTACTGAAAGTGATGACGATAGTTTAGTTCTGATGGTTGTTAGTAATAATAATAATAAAAAAAAAAATCCACGAAACTTTGCTGAATATCATCATTTGATAAGAGCTCTTGGTTCAATTCAATCCAATTCAGTTTTATTTATATGGTGCCAATAACAACACAAATCAACTCAAGACGCTTCACAAAAACCAGCCTGAAACCTCCAGAGCAGCCTGAGGGAAAAACTCCCTTTAACAGGAAGAAACCTGGAGCAGAACCAGCTCATATGGAGGAACCATCTGCTGAAGACCAGCCGGGTAGAACCAGAGAAGATAGAGAGAGAAGAAGAACAGGAGAAACAAGATAAACTAACTTCTGTCATAGATACAAACATCAAGCTGAAGGAAACATGTAGGATCTAGTAATATAACACATAGCTGATGATCTGTGACAGTTTGTGAGTATAACAGGAATCATGGGCAGGTTGGTGAATAGTTCATCTAGGTAGGAGTGGACACCTGGAGGAGGACATGAAGACTGGGACAGATGTAGTTTATGGAGCTCCACAGGTCTGATACACAGACTCCAGACCATGAAGACTGGGCTGGTTGATGAGGCCACGGCAGCAGATGTAGCTTAGAACTCCACAGGTCAGATATTCAGCCTCCAGACCAGAGACCCTCACAAGATGATGGAGGGAGAGAGGGAGACACAGTGGTTAGTAAATTATAAGAGATAGAAAATAAAATGATAAGATATTAGAGGACAGGAGCCAGAGAAGAGAGAGGAGAGGACATGTCCTCAGTGCATCGTCCCCCTGCAGCCTCGGCCTATCGCAGCATAACTAAGGGATGGTTAAGTCCAGCTCTAACTATAAGCTTTGTCTAAAAGGAAAGTCTTAGTCCTGACCTTAAACGTAGAGACTGTGTCTGCCTCCAGAACCCAAACTGGGAGCTGGTTCCACAGGAGAGGAGCCTGATAGCTGAAGGTTCTACCTCCCATTCTACTTTAGAACCTCTAGGAACCACAAGCAGACCTGCACTTAGAGATGGTAGAGATCTGTTGGGACAGTATGGTTCTATGAGGTCTTTCAGATATGATGGAGAAATAATCCAGCCTGGAAGACACAAATGCATGAAGTAGTTTTTCCGCATCACTCTGAGAAAGGATGTTCCTAATGTTGATGATATTACGAAGGTGGAAGAAAGCAGTCCTGGTCACCTGCTTTATGTGAGAATTAAAGGACATATCCTGGTCAAATATAACACCAAGGTTTTTCACAGTAGTACTGGAGGCCAAGGTAACGCCATCCAACAAAAGCAGGTGATTAGATAATGAATCTCTGACATGTTTAGAGACAAATACGATAACTTCGGTTTCGTCTGAGTTTCATAGATATCACGTTAAAATTATCAACATTTCTTATAATTTTTTGGATTTAATGGCTGATCCTAGAAACCTATATTGTTGCTGTTCACACTTCATCAGCACATATTTATTTTCTGCTTTGGACACAGTCGAAGTCTTTCTTTGTGGATACCACAACGCAAGCAGTAGAAATGTGGTTAATTTGGCTATGATCAGATATTTATTTGATCATATTAACTTAAAAATGAAAAGTCTGTTAATGCCATTATTATTATTATTACTAAACTAAAAGGGCAGAAACATACAGGGCTTTTGATAAGAGCAACAGATTGTGTGTTGATGAACGAACATTTGTAACAAACAGTGATTCGTCTGTGGTGTTGATCCTGTGAATGGTCCGTGTGTAATTTGTAAAAAGGTTCAAATCCCCAACACCTGAGTCCTGAGATGAGATTAGACTCAACTTCACTGTCATTGCATTTAAACGACGTACAGAAAATCAAATGAGCTGACTTTTATAAGACTATTTATCCCTGGGGGGAAATGAAGGTTTTACTGAAGCAAAGAACAGGACAAAACACAAAGAAAAAAAAAGAGGAGGAAGAGAAGGCAGGAAAAACTAATCCAGTGTGTGAGGATCTGTGATCTGAGTTTGTTTCTTTTTATTGATGATATAATAAGTATATTATAGTAGATAAGACTTGTGTCCTGGTCACAGCAGCATGTAATTGGACAAGAACACATAAAAGAAACAATAATTTAACAGAAATTATATTAAAATATTATACAAAAAAATGACTGAAATATATAGAGAAACATTGAAATTGTAGCGTCGCAGTCAATAAAAGTGTAAGAAGTCTCGACTAATGGTCAATCAGTGGTTTAATAACTGAATAAAAGACAAACAGGAAACAAACATTAGGCTACATTTCATTACCAGATGCTGCTACGTTCTAATTAACATCTCAATTAATCTAAGTTACCTTATTCCTCTTGTTGACTGGCGCTAGTATTCCTTCAAAGTCTCCCGTTAATTCTGAACACCACCTTGACTTGTCTGCACAACCGGTTCAACAGGATATAGCAAATAAGACTTTTTAAAATAAAATAACAAATCAGCTGAAATATACTTTAGCAGTAAAATAAATGTCATACTCTCAGTAATGAGTTATAATCCTTTACATTCTGGGCCAGCGCTGATGGCTCCCTGCTTCATTAGTCCTCAACAACAAATCTGAGCCACATTTCAAGTAACAGACCAATTGTTTTACTAGTAAACCGGAATATAGACCTTCCTTTAATCGTTAGTTGCTGCTATAGTTGCATATGACCACCAGATGGCACTGGAAGTGGTTTTTTGAACGCTTTTCAGTGTAATCGCGAGAAGCCTGTTGTACTGATGCAACACAAGTACTTTATTAATCCCATTGGATCGAGTCAAATACTTTGTGTTTCAAGCAAACACAATTTATGGAAAGCAACTTTACAATGAGGGTCAATAGCAGTCGATACCGACGTTTAGGTCATGCTGCTGTTTGAGTTGGTGTTGGTGGCTCTTAAAAGAGCCGTTGTGTTGTGGGGTTTCGGGGGGAGTGAGTGAGTCTAAGCCCTCTCTCCGCGGATGCGCCGGGCCAGCTGGATGTCTTTGGGCATGATGGTGACCCTCTTGGCGTGGATGGCGCACAGGTTGGTGTCCTCGAAGAGCCCGACCAGGTAAGCCTCGCTGGCCTCCTGCAGAGCCATGACGGCGGAGCTCTGGAAGCGCAGGTCGGTCTTGAAGTCCTGAGCGATCTCCCTGACCAGACGCTGGAAGGGCAGCTTGCGGATCAGCAGCTCGGTGGATTTCTGGTAGCGACGGATCTCCCTGAGAGCCACGGTACCGGGCCTGTAACGGTGAGGCTTCTTCACACCGCCGGTAGCGGGTGCGCTCTTACGGGCAGCCTTGGTGGCCAGCTGCTTCCTGGGAGCCTTTCCTCCGGTGGATTTACGGGCGGTCTGCTTGGTTCTTGCCATGATCCTTGATCTGTCTTATTTTTTCTGTATCAACAGCTTCACAGAGAATGGAGCGCGACTGCGGAGGGCGGCTTTATAAAGAGGCAGCTCAACGCTGATTGGTCCAGACGGTGGACACGTCGGGAGCAGCTACTCACCCATTGGTTATAATCAGTTAAAAAAAAAAAAAAGGAAACGTCATCAACGGCGACAAAATGAACTTTATGACATTATAAGTTGATTGATTAGTTTAATACGTGATTTCAGTCATTTGTATTGTTAAAACCTTTGTCTTATTTTATATCAGCTGTATTTTCTCTTCAGTTTAATATTTGTATGTATATACAAAAAATAAAGAGAACTAAAATAACACGTCCCAGATGTCAATGAATTAAATATTCCAGTTGAATTTTTTCATTCATTGGGGAGAGGAATGCGTTTAGAACAATAAGTACAGAAAAATGACCAATGTAAATCAACATTATTATCCCATGAAGGTCTGACTTTGGAATCATACTCCAAATAAAAGTGGGAAATCACATTCCAGGCTGATCCAAACTCCTAAGGACTAAATGAGGCTGAGTGATGTGTACGTCCCTGATGCACGAGTATGATGAATGGAGATTATCATCATTACTAGTAATATTAAATGTGTTTTCATGGACACACTGTTTTTGGTTCCTGTGATCAATGAAAGGAGACAGAACGTGATTAATTAGCAGGTTCACTGAGACATTCACAGTCCATCTGGATTCGTGTTGTTCAGGAGCTCAACGTGTTTGTACTATAGCACTAAACTGACTCCATATGTTTGTAAAATACTTTTACTTCAGAGGCACTAAATTACAGAAATGTCAACATGTAAAAATATATATATATACACACATATACACTCACACAAGTGTTTTATAGCATATGTACATTACTGAGGTGAGACTACGTATACAGGTGAGTGTGCAAAATCTACTGTATTTAACATATACATAAAATAATACCAATTATCCATCTGTATAAATATATACATATTTCACTTGTATATACACCTTTTCACTAACTTGTCTGTAGTGTTACTGTATTAGTGTTTAATTTATTAATTAAGGTGGATGTAAGCAGACAGCTCTTTAGGGGAGGATGTGGTGGCTCTTAAAAGAGCCTTTGTTTGTTTGCAGTTTCCCAGAGGAGAGCTTTATTTCTTGGCCTTCTTGGCTGCGGTCTTCTTGGCTGGAGCCTTCTTGACGGGAGTCTTCTTGGCTGCCGCCTTTGGCTTCTTAGCGGCGGCCTTCTTGGGGCTCTTCTTCACCACCTTCTTGGCGGCGGCGGGTTTCTTGGCCGCTGCCTTCTTCTTGGGCGACTTCTTGACGGGTGTTTTCTTGACGGGTGTCTTCTTGACCGAAGCGGTCTTCTTGGCGGCAGCGGGTTTCTTTACCTTGGTGGCTGCCTTCTTCTTCACGGCCTTCTTTGCGGGCTTGGCGGCGGCTTTGGGCTCCTTCTTGGCGAGCTTGAAGGAGCCGGAGGCCCCGGTGCCTTTGGTCTGGGCCAGGGTGCCCTTGGTAACGAGCTTAGTGACGGCGGTGTTGATGCGCTTGTTCGCCTTGGCCACATCGACGCCTTTGCCGCCCAGCACCTTCTTCAGAGCCGCCAGAGACATTCCCTTGCGCTCCTTGGACTCGGCCACGGCGGCCACGATGAGCTTCGGGAGAGTGGGTCCATCTTTCTTCGCCTTGGGAGCGCTCTTCTTCTTCGGGGCTTTCGCCGGAGCTTTAGCCGGAGCCGCTGCTACTGGAGCTTCCTCAGCCATGTTCAGTATCAGATGTGGAATCTGAGCGTAAGATCTGGTCTGATCGGCAGGAGGCGGAACTTATAGCGAACACGAGAACCGTAGAGAAGCAACGCGCAGCAGGAGGCGGGGCTTACAGCGGCCATGAGAACCGTAGAGAAGCAACGCGCCGCGCCGCTCTGCCGCCGCCTCTCCTGCAGCCTCACTTTGTGTTTTCTCTTCCACTTCTAGGACACATAAAACACACAAAACTACAATGTACACTCACGAGTTGCACGGGAGCGGAGAGGACACCCGTGTCCCTCCACACTGAGCCCGTGTTTGTCTTCCTGGGCTCCTCCAGTGAGTCCCAGCAGGCTTCAAACCTCCCGGATTCACGGTGACTTTGTGCAACTCGCAGCGACTTTTCTCCACGTTTCGTCTCCAAAAAACTATTAAACCGGTTCGAATTCAGTAAACTAGATATGTCGATGGTAGCAGACACATCTGGGGACGGAACCAGAGTCCAACAGCGGCTCTAGTGGGTTCTACTGCCTTTGAATTGAGACACTTTTCAGAGGGAGTAAACACACGGACGCCAGCGCTGCTCCGGGCGGATCTATGTCGCAGATGATCCTCAGGAACAGACTTCCCTTCTCCACTAAACGATGCTGGGAACACTCAGTAACTCACGGATCATTACAATCAGAAGCTTCAATCTCTATCAAGAAATTATAGAGAGATTACAACATGTTTATTACATCTCCTGTGTCAGTCTGATCTGTTCGTGGCTGGATGATGTGGAGCAGTAGATACCAGTATTCACACCTAATCAACACATCAACATACACCAGTTTCTCTTTTATCTCAGAAGAGACATTTTCATTTTTAATTACATGAAACTCTTTCTATATTGATAGATCTATATCGATTCTAGTATATATTTAATACATTCAACTTCATATATTTTTAATAATCTCCCCTTTATTCAGGACTCCAGGAAGTCTTGTATGAATCTTGTATCTGGTCCCAGATGAGGTCTGAATAATAAAATGTGTTCCTACCATAACATATATAATATAGAGAGGGTTTTTGTTGTGTGTCAATCAACTGGACTACAACAACCTCGTGTATGCTGAGATGTTAATGTGTTTGTCACGATAATAGTGCTGCCTATACGATAGAGCGCATGTTCAGATGTCGGTTTTCTCATAGGGATCGTGTGTGATTGGGTTTTATATCTGATGCAGTGTTACTCTCCACCATCTCCAGGAAGATGCAACAAAGACAATGGTCCCAGTGGCTAAGGAGCTGGGAGAGTCACCTCATTAGGCTGCCGTGAGAAAAGCTCCACGGAGAACGAGCATCACGTCACTGGAACAGACCCAACATACAAACCACTTCTTCAGCCCAGCAAAGGCAGGTGAAGCTATAAAACTACTGAATGTAACAGGTCACATCTATCTCCCGCTACAGCTTCAACATCTGGAGGCTGGAGCTGAAGGACCTGGTCAGTAGCTTTGCTTTAAAGTCGGTTTCAGAGTTTTGACCTCATTCGTGTCCCATTTGCTTCTGTGGTGACATTCGGTGCCTTGATCACAGAGTCCAGAGGAAACTCCCAGTGTCGGCGCTGAACAGGATTTAGGCAGAATAAACATATAAACACATCACGGGGTTGTGACGTCATTGTCGACCTCACCCCTTCACCGTCTCCTCGTTAGTATAGTGGACAGTATCTCCGCCTGTCACGCGGAAGACCGGGGTTCGATTCCCCGACGGGGAGGGATCTTTTCCTCCCTCCTCCTCCTCTCTAGACTCTGAAAAATTAAATTGCAATTTTGTATATTCCTCAGTGCAATAAATGTTCCGAGCAGTTACAGAACATGTGACCGTTCCCGGTAACATTTTGTACATATTACTGTTCATTTTCATGTTCATACTATTTTTCATATTCTATACACAGATGCACAGATGTGTCTACTAAGTCTTATTCTTAAAGTCTATTTATGTTGTACAGTTTGTTGCTTTTTTCCCATACATTTTTATTTTCCGCTTAAGTTTTGATTTATTTTTGAACAATAGAGCAAAGAGACCCAAGTCAAATTCCTTGTATGTGGTCACATACTTGGCCAATAAAGCGGATTCTGATGCTGAATTATGCATTTTAATTCTATTTTCATGTTACAGACTGAGAAATTTAACAATTTTGTTAACGGTTAAACAACAACCAGTCAGCAGATGAACGTACAGCTGTTACATTTGTAATGTACCATGTTTATATAATACCGATACATAATATAACAAAAAAATCAGGTAGATAACTGTTCTGTTTTAAATGCTGTTTAAACCATTTTAACAGACATCCCACATTCTACTGGATTTATAAAACATGAAGGAACCAGACGCATGAAGCCAGGAAAAAAAAAAATAAATAAATAAGTCTGGAGGATGGTTGAAGGCATCACCCATCTCTGGAGATCGATCCCAGAATCAACAGTGAAATATGTGCAGTTAAAGGATATTCCCATGTAATGTGTACTATAGTAGTAGACTCCTGTTTGCAGTCAGAAGAAAGCGAAGAGGAATGAGAGGTCTTCTGGTTTGAGTGGGTGGCCCTTAAAAGAGCCGTTGTGTTTGTAGGAGCGTGTCCGTGTTTAACCTCCGAAGCCGTACAGGGTGCGGCCCTGCCTCTTGAGCGCGTACACCACGTCCATGGCGGTGACCGTCTTCCTCTTTGCGTGCTCGGTGTAGGTGACGGCGTCGCGGATGACGTTCTCCAGGAAAACCTTGAGGACCCCGCGGGTCTCCTCGTAGATCAGGCCGGAGATCCGCTTGACTCCGCCACGGCGAGCCAGGCGGCGGATGGCGGGTTTGGTGATTCCCTGGATGTTATCACGGAGAACTTTACGGTGACGCTTAGCGCCTCCTTTTCCGAGTCCCTTTCCGCCTTTGCCTCTTCCACTCATGATGCTGATTAATTTATCTGACAGATTCTCAGATGAATATGAGTCTGTCGGACAGAGACTCTCTATATAAATACGAACTGCGGACGTGATAGAGAACATGGTCTCAGTTAAAGCGATGGGCGGAGCCAAACGACCCAGAGCTGTTCTCTGTTACTGGAACTATTTGATTCTGTTTCTCAAGATGTTATATTAATTACATTAATATACATCAAATGATAAGTGATCAGTGGTTTACAGCAGCTTGAATGAATTTGGTCCCATTTCTCAGAACGGAACCGCTTCAGTTTTGAGATGTAGGTGGGTTAATTAGCTTTAGCTCAGGAATCAGAATGTTTTCTTTAATAATCGATTACAAACGAAAATTTCAAATACATTTTGTTTTAACTGGTTTATTACCAGATATTCACCCACCTTTCATGCTCATCATTCATTCTTGATATATTCAAGTGAATGTCGGGACTGTTTCCTCGTTACAGTATCTCGGCCTGTCACGTGGTTCGATTCTCCGACGGGAGTTTATTTTCTTAGTTCTAAATACGTGTCTTCCATTATTTTTGTTATATCTATTTATGAACCATATATAGAACTACTGAGTAAGTGCTTTACCGTTAGACACTTTGAGTGGGGAGAGTAGTTTACAACAAAATACATCATTTCATATCATGTTTCTCAGTCACATCTTTCTCAACAACCAAGAGTTACGGTCATGTTATTATTGGCAACAGAGGAATTTTTAGTCACGGGATTAAAGCAGATACGAACAAGGAGAACCTGGTTTTAAGACATTGTGCTGCAGTCGAAGTTAAACAATTATTGTACATCAACTGTTAGAAAGCAGAGCTCTTCCAGTGGTGGTGGGTGGCTCTTAAAAGAGCCTTTGTTGGGTTTGTTGAGTTCCTCTCGGGACTCGGGTTTACTTCTTGGCGGGTTTCTCGGTCTTCTTGGGCAGCAGCACCGCCTGGATGTTGGGCAGGACACCACCCTGAGCGATGGTGACTCCTCCGAGCAGCTTGTTGAGCTCCTCGTCGTTGCGGACGGCCAGCTGCAGGTGGCGGGGGATGATCCTGGTCTTCTTGTTGTCTCTGGCGGCGTTCCAGCCAGCTCCAGGATCTCAGCGGTCAGATACTCGAGCACCGCCGCCAGGTAGACGGGAGCTCCGGCCCCGACACGCTGAGCGTAGTTACCCTTCCTCAGCAGCCTGTGGACACGGCCGACGGGGAACTGGAGCCCGGCCCTGGAGGAGCGGGTCTTGGCCTTGGCTCTGGCTTTTCCACCGGTCTTACCACGTCCAGACATTTTCGAGTTTCAAGCGTTATTGGGACAGAAGGAAACAGTGAAGCTCCTGTTCTTCTGAACAACATATTTATAGAAACTGAGCTGCTCGCTGATTGGTCAGAGTGAGCGTTAAACTCATCGTCCAATCACAAAGAGAAGCTGATAACGCGTCACTGTGCGCTATGAGACGTCAGCCTTAAATTGTAAGGAATTTAAAAATGACGAACATTTTCATATTTAAATTTTATTATATTAAAACACTGTCTTATATTTGTTACCGTGTCTATATTTATATGTAATCCTAAATCAAACAAAATAAAGTGCACCATATAAACACCAACAATCCGGGAAAATACATCACAATGTATGGGCAACGGTTATCAGCACCCACTTCAGGCAAGTTTATTTGTGCATTTATTTGCTTGTCATCATCAGTGATCTAGTGATTTGTAATTGATGACTTTACTAAACTAAAATGACGAGTTGTTTTTTTAGATAAGCAGCTGGATGAGGAAGTTAGGAGGCAGACCACCAACACCACAGATGACTGGATCATTGAGAACCAGAGAACAAACCAGGATGCTCTACAATACTGGGACAAATATCCAAAGCACACCTAAAGCTAGAGAACTTTAATCCAAATAATAAATAAAAATATCACCTGAATACCAAGACCCTGGACATATGTACATGTTTCACATGTACCTTTGGACAGTGTATCACAGAGTCAGTTCCGGTTGAGATTAACAATGTTGACTGCAGTGCTGTTTTGTATGTATGTAAATATACCAACACAGTTTTAGTGATGTGCCACAAGGTTTATTAAGATCCAAGATTATTGGTCCCTGCTGGGAAATTGTGATCTTATCTTGCACAAGAGAAGTGGTAACCTGACACGAAGGGAAATGAGGTAACAGAATATGTATGTGATTAGACAGTTATATTATAACTAAGTAACATGTATATATTATACAACAGTAACACAAGTATATTATACATATATAGTTAATCTATAATCTTAGACATGAGATACAGACATTTTAATGTCACAGTCCGGAGCCACAGTGAGTCTGTATAAGGATCCAATGCTTAGGAACACAACTCTTCCAGTAGCAGTGGGTGGCTCTTAAAAGAGCCTTTGTGTTGTTGTGGTGGCGGTAGAGGAGTCTCTACTTGGAGCTGGTGTACTTGGTGACGGCCTTGGTGCCCTCAGACACGGCGTGCTTAGCCAGCTCCCCGGGCAGCAGCAGGCGGACGGCGGTCTGGATCTCCCTGGAGGTGATGGTGGAGCGCTTGTTGTAGTGGGCCAGACGGGAGGCCTCGCCGGCGATGCGCTCGAAGATGTCGCTGACGAACGAGTTCATGATGCTCATGGCCTTGGAGGAGATGCCGGTGTCGGGGTGGACCTGCTTCAGCACCTTGTACACGTAGATGGCGTAGCTCTCCTTCCTGCTCTTTCTCCTCTTCTTGCCGCCTTTAGCGGCGGTCTTGGTCACGGCTTTCTTGGAGCCCTTCTTGGGCGCTTTCACTGGATCAGGCATGATGACTGCTACTACTTCCTCAGAAGATGAAGTCTGGACGCACACGGAGCTCTATTTATATCCACTGCATGGAAATCACACTGTGCTGTTGCTCGAATCCGATTGGCTGTCTGCTGAGAGAGACTGAGCATGCGCAACTCAACTGTCATTCCCGCTCTAAACAGTTTGAAATGATTTCCTCAAACTGAAGACCTACACTACACATCTATATTTAAGTTATTTGTAATAAAACGATGTTACTGATTAAACATTGTGGATTAATAAACTACACTACTGTTAGAATAGAACTAGAACACAGCATGAGTATAGTATTATACATAATATTGAACTGAATTGAATTATTCACAGGTTTATTACTAAATATATGAGACCAATAAAAGCATCCAATATTTTATATATTTGCCATGATTAAACCATTTATATGCCTGTTTTGTTGCACATACTTGTATCAGTGACGAACTTTTACTTAAACTTCTGAATAAACCATTGTGAATTAATTAAACTGCTTTCATGTGGTATGTTGTAATTAATCAAACTATCATTTTTACTTCATCTGACTCCACTCTGTCATTCATAACTTTAATGATTTAATTAAAAAAAACATTGATTAATTCTGATAATGATATAGTTTTCGAAGCTGGATGTTTTAGATTTTCATCCATTAACTGTTTTATGGTTTTCTAAAACTCACTTTTCACTTTGTCCAGTTCATTAGGTTTTTGAATGTTCAGTGACTTGGATGACTGAGAACCTTCACAGACAAAACAAAGTTTGGTTTCGTTGCTGACAAACTTAAGAAAAGAGAGAACGAGTGAGGGGGAGGTGCCAGTGAAGGATTTTTATAAATTCTATCTATTAGAAATAGAAACATAGAAGAGTTAGAGCTGACGCCTCACAGAGAGAAGGCCCTGGTTCTGGTTTCTGGGGGGAGTTTTTTCTGGGGGACTTTCCTCCCACCTCCAAAGACATGCTCGTTAGGTTAATTGTGGCTCTAAATATCACGTGGGAAAAAAAAGAAAAAAACACGTTACTCCGATTAAAATTGGAGTTATAATTATCCGATTGAGACCCATGATCAGTGCATTTACATCAACAGTTTAAAGGAGCTACGCTCAAAATTCAACTTTCTGAACACTTTCCTTGTCCCAGTTTACTGCAACGAAGAAAATCGAAACAACCGAGATCAAATATTTTCCCTGAGAGGGTAAATAAAGTGATCTTGAAGTGATTCTGACTGACAGGAACATGTCCTCCTCTTCTTCCACACTAGGTGGCGACATGTTTCCTGTCAGTGGGTTAATACAGTCGCCTTTCCAGCTGACCCATTACATCATATAATAAACGACAACCAGCTCTGTTTACCTTCTTCGTCTTCTGACGACCGGTTTTCTTGGATGTTTTTGTTTCGAGGTCAAACACCATCTCAGTGGTTGTGGAGCATGAACACACATGTTGTCTAGTTAAAGTCTGATTAAGTGAATACATGACAGAGAAAAAACTTTTCCAGTCTCATTCTCTGGGTTAGTCAGATAATGTGAACTCTGATTTTAGTCGTAGTAACATGTTTACATGCACTTAAGTTCCAGTTAAAGTCTGATATATATATTATTATTTTATTTTTTTCATGTTATAGTACTAAAATTGTGCAACAGCGCCCCCTGTCTACGGACTTACATACCTGGAATTTTGAGAATGGTTCTCTGACAATTTTTAATTTAATAATAATAAAAATAAGATTTATTAACATTATCTAAAGAATTTCTGTCTCTCTGTTTTTTCCTCATCTTCTTTAATTTAGATTGTTCAGATCAGATTCTGAAAGAGGAACTAGTTACAAAAAGGAAGTTACAAGCTCATCTGATCTGAAAACATGTGGCCAGAAATACACGGTGATGATAATGATAGAGTTACTGTTCAGAGACACCAGACCGGTGTTCTCATTTCCTTCATATATATAAATATAAATATTCACATCGAAACAACACCAGCACAAGTGGTGGAATCTTGGTGACATTTTGACATTAATATCTGAGGTGTCTCAGATGTTGTAGATGTCGCAGATGTTGCGTAGCCTTCTCTTCCAGTCCATACCTACCTTGTTCGTCCTGCAGAGGACGGTGTGATGGATGATCAGCAGCAGGACACAGATGAGTCTAATAAGTTTATAAATGAAATGACTCCGTGTCCATTCAGATAAATGAGCTGCAGAGTTTCAGGTCCTCGGTGAGAAACAGCAGCAGCAGCAGTTCTGTGGTTTTCGTGAGAACAGCAGCTCATCCAGTCTGTTTGTGGTTTTCCTTCTTTCTGCAGAGGGTGCTTCTAGCTTTTATTTTCATGGTAGGCGGCCAACGCTTATGAAGGCCAACCCGTGTACGTTATAATAGAGGGTCCTCACAGCGCTAGAAAGAAGAGGGAGTGTTTGTGTGGTGACGTGTTGCGTTGAAATGTGTTGAAATGTGTTGCAGAGTTTTCACATTCAGACTTGAGTTTTCATCATGAGGATCGTACTGCTGCTCGCTCTGCTCTCAGGTAAGAGACGCCTTTCTATCAGTTAATATAATATAATATAATATAATATAATATAATATAATATAATATAATATAATATAATATAATATAATATAATATAATATAATATAATATAATATAATATAATATAATATAATATAATAACTTTGTGTTCTTCTTCTGTCTCCAGTGTCTCTGTGCAGCAGCACAGTTCTTGTTTCATCTGGTTCAGACGTCAATCTGACCTGTAGCTATGATATAAAGAAACATGGAGCTCTGACAGTTTGTTGGGGTCGAGGAGATATACCAAACTATGGCTGCAACAATCAGCTGATCTACACAGATGGAAATAAAGTGACACAAAGAGCTTCCAGCAGGTATCAGCTGAGGGGTCGACTGGACCGAGGAGACGTTTCTCTGACCATAGAAAACGTCACTGAAGACGACTCTGGGAGATATGGATGTAGAGTGATGATATCTGGATGGTTTAATGATGAGAAATATTACACGGACCTGAGGGTGGACACAGGTGAGTTAGTAGAAACTGGATCCAGAACTAAAGTATGATTTAATATTTATCGTAAAACAATCCCAGACTCTGACTCTACCCAGTATCGTCAGAAAGCAGTCATGTGTTTTTATACTATAGTTACAGGTGGTATATTAATATATGATCAGTGAATGCAGTTGTTATTCCTCTATTATTAGCATTAGGGATGTACATCTTTATACATGGATCAGCCAGGCTTCCATTGCCCGTCTGCAGCTTGTGTAGAGAAATGCTGCCTGCTAACCCAGACCTGCAGCCGTGAGCACTCACTCCTATCCTGGCGTCCCTGCACTGGCTTCCTGTACCACAGAATCAATTTTAAACTTTTATTTGTTTTTAAATGCTTGAACAACCTTGCTCCACCATATTTATCTGATCTGCTTCAGCCTTACTGCACATCCTGATCCCTAAGATCAGCCGACCAGATGCTCCTGACAATCCCTAAAACAAGGCTGAAGCTCAGAGGTGACGGAGAATTTGCCGTTTCTGCACCCAAACTTTGGAATGACCTCCCTTTAAATGTCAGACAGGCCTTTTCGCTTCCTGTTTTTAAATCTCTTCTAAAACGCACGTTTAATCCCTCGCCTTTAACTTACCTTAATGTTTTTTCTGTCATTGGCTAAAAAGCACTTGCAGTGAGTTTGTTTGTTCCTTTATTCTGTTTTCTTTGCTTGTTTTGTTTGTTTTTGAAGTGATTTTGTGTTTGTGTTTTTTTTATGCCTTTTATCTTTATCTTAAACCTATTTTATGTCCCAATGTAAAGCACTTTGGCTTCCTCTGTGGTTTTTAAATGTGCTATATAAATAAACTTGATTGATTGATTAGCATTAGCATTAGGCCCAGTTATTCATCAGCGTTCTGTTTCCTGTTTGTGTTAACCTGGAGAAACAAAAGGACGAAAGTAACGATTATGTCCGCATCAGCTAACTGTGCTACGTTAGCTTAGCTTGTCAGACGTGTCTCAGCTGATTGTGGTTGAAGTTCATGACTGACATCAGGATGAAAGAGCTTCATGATGTTAATGGTGTTTGTGTCATTTTTCTGTTTCAGCAACGTTAGCACCCACAACAACATCCTCTCACACAGAGACGCCGGCCTGGTCAACAACAGCCAATCAGACGACAGGTAATCAGACAACAGCCAATCAGACAACAGGTAATCAGACAACAGCCAATCAGACGACAGGTAATCAGACCAACCAGGAAGCAGCTCAGGATAAAACGAAGTGTTTCAGCTTCATCATTTAGAACCAAACAGATCTCAGACCAGTTTGAATGAACTTTATCAACGCATGAAAATTAAACCAAACTTCAAGAGGTTGTTTTATCAAAGACACAAACGTACACAAACATCGTCACAGACACAAACTAACGACGAGGCTGATCTACTGAGTGTTGTGTCTGTCAAATAACCTGTGTTTGGTTCATGAATATGCAGATAGAGTCCTTTCTGACAGAACGCTCTGACGAGAAGATACAAATAGATTATTTAACAGATGCAGCGTGATTCACCAAAGAAAGTTTTTCTGTTAGCTTTGATTTCAAAGTTTGACTGTCTCAGCTGTAAATGTCTTTGTTATTGTTGTGAGGAGGAGGCTGAACAAAAGACAACAGAGGGACAATGTGTCCTTCTTGTTTCTCCCACACTGTCTTTCTCCTGGTTATGTTAAACACTTCAGTACTTTTACATTTTTAAATCTTACTAGATCAACCACAACACGCAACAACAACACAATTCAGCAGCGCCCCCTGTGTGGGATCTTAGTAAACCAGGTCCTAAACATAGAGGAGAGTCCTTCCAGCCCAGCTCCAACTCCCGATGTTTCCCTTTGTTTTAGTCCAAGTTAACATGTTATAAAAGTGTCACCATCTAATGAACTGAACTGTTAGAAAACTTGTAATGAACAACTGGACGTTTCTAAAGAAAAACTATTTTGTGTTTAGTTCCAGTCTCAGTGTTGTGTTTTCTCCACAACTCTTAAACTAAAACTGTGTGAACCTGAGGAATAATTCCAGTTAATGTCTCCATGTAATTCATCCTTTGGACCAGTTTAGACCCTCTAAAGGCCGCCTTTGGTCCACAGGCCATATGTTTGACACCTGTTCCTTCGAGGATGATCGTAAAGTTTTAGTTTGCTGATGAAAACACAAAGATTTGTTATCAAATGTTTGGATGGAGTCAGTTCCTTATTTTCCAGCTGACGTCACGTTTAACTGGACGACCTGAGTTCAGTCCTCAACCAACAGACGGAAAGTTCCTGGAACCAAGAGTCCAGTTATATCAGTCCATCATGACGTCCTGCTGCTGACACAGCTGTCCTAAAAACATCTGCTTTCATTTCCTCCTCCAGGTCACATGACGTCCACGGGGGCCAACATCCTGACTTCCCCCTTCAGCGACGTCCAGGAGACGGAGGTAAGAGAAAGACACGGTTCAGTAACGATGAAATATTTTATTTCATTAGTTAAACTGAGATTCACAGACTTTAAGTCCTAAAAGAAGCTTTCAGAAGGTGTCCAACACATGAGCCGTGGGACACAAGTGGCCTATCAGAGGGTCTGATCTGGTCCACAGCAAAAATTACAGACTGAAATTTATCAATGAAAATAATTGTCTCTAATTTATTCACTAGTTTATTCAGAGAAAAGGACAGAACACAACACTGACACCAGGACCAAACAGAACCAGGACCAAACAGAACCAGGAAACTCCTTGTTTCCTTGTTCTTCTTTGCACTAAATCAGATGGAAGCATGTGGAGTTGTTGTTACTTGTAGGTTATTATTCTGTTGTGTTACTGCTCTGGTCCCTTTAGATCAAACTGGTCCGACTGTTGCCCCAGAACTAAAGTGGGTTTGACCCCCTGGTGTAGATGGACTTCAGGTCAGATGTTCTAGAGAGGAAGAGGTGGAGGAGGACACAGAACAGAATCAATGAATCCTAAGAACTGATCATTAGATGAAACTAGAGGCGATGGAGTAAATGAAGGTTGTAGCTGCTGGTTTAATGGTGTCCCTAAAAGGTCTCAGCGGTTCAGGTCATGATGTGAGTTAAAGAACAAGTCAAGACAAACTCATCTGGACCTGTTGTGTGTTTCCTCCAAGTGTTCAGCTCTAAATGTCGGGTGGAGTTTAGGTTTTTATCAGGAACATCTGTAGCAACTCTCTTCATTTCTGAGTTTCTGTCAGAGATGATCAAGAGATAAATGTCAGGGCCGCATCGGAAACAGAAGACACCAGGAGGAGGTTTCATACTGAACACAGAGTCCATGGATGAGCATCAGTCCTGAACTCTGCCGAGTGATTTTTACATCAGAATCAGACCTGAGAATGAAAAGAAAACTCAATGAAATGAAACACAAACTTAATGAAAAAAAAAACTGCTTAGGATTAGGGGTGACGCCAGGGAAGAGGCTAACACTATGGCTAGGAATGAGGCTAACGCTAACACTAAGGCTACAGATGAGGCTTATGCTAAGGCTAGGGATGAGACTAGGTTTAGGAGTAATGCTAAGGCTAGGGATGAGGCTAGGTTAATGCTAAGGCTAGGGATGAGGCTAGGTTAATGCTAAGGCTAGGGATGAGACTAGGTTAATGCTAAGGCTAGGGATGAGACTAGGTTAATGCTAAAGCTAGGGATGAGGCTAGGTTAATGCTAAGGCTAGGGATGAGGCTAGGTTAATGCTAAGGCTAGGGATGAGGCTAGGTTTAGGAGTAATGCTAAGGCTAGGGATGAGACTAGGTTAATGCTAAGGCTAGGGATGAGGCTAGGTTAATGCTAAGGCTAGGGATGAGGCTAGGTTAATTAAGGTAGGATGAGGCTAGGTAATGCTAGGCTAGGATGAGCTAGTTGAGTAATGCTAAGGCTAGGGATGAGACTAGGTTAATGCTAAGGCTAGGGATGAGGCTAGGTTAATGCTAAGGCTAGGGATGAGGCTAGGTTAATGCTAAGGCTAGGGATGAGGGTAGGTTAATGCTAAGGCTAGGTTTTAGGGTTTGTAGACTCATCATCATGTCCAGATAGAAACTCTATGTGTTGTCTCTGCTACAGGAACCCGGTACTCTGGTGGTGGTTCTGGTGTGCGTTCTGTTCGGGTCGGTGGTTCTAGTCGCTGCACTCGTCGTCGTCGGTGAGTTCCACGAGTTTAAAGTTTTTCCAAAGCTGACAAACTTCGTGCTGTGAAGACAAAATTGTCTCTGATCGTCCTGTTTGTGTCTCAGCAGCCAGAAGATGTCGGAGAATCGACAAAATGTGAGTGACTCAGATTTGATCTCCCACTTCATGATCCCTCTGATTCGCTATAGCGCTTTAAATTCAAGCCGTTACTGACTCAGATGTGCTGTGAGCCAGAGTCTGTTCAAACAGAAACTCAACAATGAGAATGAGATCAGAAAACCACAAACCACAAGGCAGATCTCAGAAGCTCAGAGTCGAACACAAACCACAGCATCAATACTTTCTGCTCGGACAAAAAATGATCAGATGTTCATCATCTGCAGATGGAAACCAGGTGGTGGTGGTTGAATGTTCAGACTAGAGCGCATGCGATAAATATTCTAATCAGTTGTTTGTTCAGAAACCGATTATCAGAGGATGAGGTTTGAAGAATAGCAACACATCTCAGACTGAACATCTGCTGCAGTTGTCTCCAGAGTGATATAATCTCTACAACTACTGACAGTCGTTATGTTCTGGTCATTTTATTGGTTAATATTTTATAATATCCCATAATATCCCGCCCCTGGCCGATGTTGAAGCTGACCACAGTGTTTAATATTGCGCTTTGTCAAAAGTGTCGATGCAGCAGGTTTTAAGTTTCCATCTTCGTCTTAAAGCAGAAACAGGAACTTAGAAACATCTGAGGTTTCTTACGTTTTCATTCTGAAAATGTCACGTCTTAAATGTCACACTCGAAGCGTAGGGTCATGTGACTAACCATGAAGTGACTGGTTAACCTCAGCAAGTAATACTGAGGTTCTTACCGTCTTCTAATAACCAAGAACATAACCCTGAACATGTGAAGATGGATCATAACTAACGGTCGTATTCACAGTCACAAAACCTCAACAAGTAAATATCATCACTTAACATTCAGCTGATTTAATTCAGTTAATGCAAAGAAGCCTTTCACTTGTCTTTAGAGAAGTTCATGTTCAAGGACTCCAAGTTAATCTTAAAGAACGTTGAACTCAAACCTTCAGAGAATCTTTTATTGAAGCAGAAACACTAACTGTGTTTCAGTTTTTCTCAAAATGAAAACGATATTTCTGAAATGTTGATAAAATCCAGCGTATCTTTGTTTCCGCTGAAAGGTGTTTTATCTCTGGTAAAGTCTCGTCTGGTCATATCCCGTCGTTCTCTTAAACTCTCGTCACTTTGAGGAAGATGAACTGGTCACATGACCCCTGCATCATCTCCAACGAAAAAAGTGTTTCCATTGAACATTAGAGATAAACTTTTATATCGATGCGTCTGAAAAACCTCCTCATGAGAGATGTTTTAGAGATGTGAGAGTTTTTTTCAAATGTAATCGTTTCCATCACCAGTTTTTATTTATGCATTTCTTGGAAGAAGACAAGAAGTGACACCACTGAGGTTAAATGCAGGAAATGAATCACTGGGTAACACTGAGGAACGTGAACCTGTTTGTTCTGTTCTCTTTAATCCAAGAACGTGGAGGTGAAGAACGGCCACAGACACACAACTGTCGTCTTCACCGTCAAACTAAATGTCTGGAAACAATAAAAAGTAAATGTCAGGAAGGTAAATACTGAACCAGGGTCGTCACCGAGTCAGGTTTTCATTTCATTGGTTTTGTCATTATCATGGACAAAAATATGTCATGATGACGATGACGATATTATCACAGTATCAACATTATCTCATTGCTTCAAAAACCATGTGGAAACACTGTGACGACAACAATGACCTCGGTCCAGAATTAAGTTCCTCATGTTTAGAATTCTTTCTAAATGAGTCAATCCAGCAGCTACTCGACATGACTGTCACATAAAAAGATAAATTATACTTTAAAAATATTTTCAATGTATATGTGTGTAATTTAAGTGCTTAGAGAAGAAGCTGTAGGTTTTGTACAAGTTGAGGCTTTAAAATAAGTTCAGTCAGCAGCTGTTTTTTACTTAATACGACAAATTATGAGGAAGGCCAACAACAAAAGAAGAAGAAGAAATGTTTCCTGAGTTTTCCTGATGTCCTTACATGTTTTACCTCATGTTCTGGGTCGAGTTGGCTCTTTCGTGTTTTTGTTTTAGTATTTTATTCCTGTCAGTTTTTAATTTATGTTTTGTAGTTGTCTTTGACTTGGTCGTGTTGTGTCTCGGTCTCAGTGTCCAGCAGCAGGTCGGTACATCGGTCCAGTTCACCTCCACCTCCTCCACGCTGCATCTGCACAGTCGAGGCTCAGCGGTGGAAAACATCTATCAGATCGACGAGGGCGGAGACAGAGGCGGAGAATACGAGTACTGCCCCTGAGTGCACAGTCTCCGCCTCCGACCATTAAAGGAGTCACTTGATGAATGAACTCTAAACACATTCACATTCTACTGCAAAAGACTCACAGAGCTTCACTCATTCGTGCTGCGTTCACAGCCGATACAGTAAACACCAGCACCCGTGTCAGTAAAGATCCTCCTCCAGAGAACCAGTGTTAATGTTTACGGACATTTTTGATTTAGCCATTTTTGTCTTGTATAGTTTTATTCAATGTCATTTCATTTTTTTAAAACTTGTAATTGTTTTATGTGTCACATATTTACAAAATAGAAAAGTTTGTTGTTTAAAACTTCAAATATTAATTAATTAAACTCCATCTATCTATCTACTCTACTATTGTTGAGGTTATTTATACACAGACATAATGTATATATCTATCTATCTGGACGTCTACGGACAGTTATAGCTTCATGCTAAATGCTATATGCTAATCTATTCTCCACTCCACTGTTTAAATATGAGTCAGTAAAAGGTCAGAGGTCAATAACTTTGTGGAACTAGTGAAGTCCTTAGATGAGAGTTCTTTAACTTCTTCATTAACTTCATGACTTCATGGTTTCAGATTCGTTTTTTTGCAGACGACACGTGTGATTCTGAGATTTAATAAAACGTTGTGACTTGGTTTCTCTTGTAGTGTTTGGCAGGTCTGAATATTCAGTGTTTCAGTTGTGTCTTATTTTGTCTAATGTTCACACATAGAACTTACAAGTTTAATGAGACCGTGCGACCTACAAACAAATGGATGAGGACCAGCGAGGCACCACACCACAGAGTTCCTGTCTCCACCCAGCGATCAACATCACGACCTTATAAACCAGAATGAGGACGTCTTCCCTACAGCACTAAAGGTCACACACACACATGAAACGAAGCATTTGCTGGTGTTCACACACAGTTCCTCCAGTCGGCTCAACACTAAAAACAAACACCAGCAAATTCTACCACAAACTTAGAGGTTGTTGTTCACAGTTCAAACCTCACCAGATGTTACTTGTTCACTCTCAACCTAAAGACTCAAACTCTAACTTACTAGTCGTCCACTAGTCTTTCCCAGACACACCAGGCGCCACCACACAAAACATAATAATAAAGTGGTGATTGTCACACCAACATCCACAAGTTTAACTTGACCCCACAACAAGTCAAACTTTGGATAAATCCCCACTCCCACCCCCAGAAAAGAAAAACAGACTCGGCCTCCACAGAATGTCAGGACCTGGCAACATGACACGAGACACGATGGGGTTAGAAATATAAGACAGGTGAGACATGCGTCCTCCTCCTCCTCCTCCTCCTCTTTGACCTCTTCAACAACAAGATGTAACAGAGCTGTTTAACAGTGTTGTTTTCTGAATCTGAATCGAACATGATCAGAATGAGCTTCAGGTCTCGATCTGAACCAGATTGATGTTGTTTGTCTCCCCCTGGAGGACAAACCACTGAACTGCAGCCGCTCAGACGAACACTACGTGAATGAGAATAATAATTCTATTAAACTTTATTTGTATTTTCCAAGCACAAGGTGCAGATAAAATAACTTCTAGTAAAAATCAAGTATTTCCTGTGTCTGACGTCAAAATAAAAGCTGGTGTTTGAGGCTGTGACGACATGAAGAAAGAATCTAATTCAACACGTACTTCCAGTTTGTCAGAAACCTCCCAATCAGAGCAGACCTCCTCTCAGACAGGTAACACGGTCACTGCTTTTATTTGTTGTTTTCACAGTAACAAAGCGTGAACTGTTTATTCTACTCTCGGCTTTTATGTTGAACCTGTTACCTCCGCAGCTGAGAAGCGTCCACACCAAACTGCAGTCAGATATCTGTGGATTTAAGGTCGGCCGGGTGGAGGATGGACTGGCCGGTGTCGAGTCAGCCTCAGTCCGCTGCGGTTTCCTCGGATGCAGCTGAGTGGGCGTCTGGGATCTGCGACTGCTGCCAAGACATGAAGCAATGTACAGTAACACCCTAAATACGCTTTATTGATTCTGTTCAAGCTGAAATATCACATTTGATGTAACGATCACACTTTGGCACCAAATCCATTGAAATATTTGCTAGTTTAAGTTTAAATTTTCAATGTTTGTTTTATTTGTTTGGTTTTTCTAAGCAGCTTCTTTAAATCTACACTTCATTTACATATTGATTTCTCATATATATTAAAATTAAGTTAAATAAATGTCTTTGAATGGTGTAAGGACCAACACACAAGTAAACAGTCACTACGAGGAGTAATTAAACAAACACAGATAAATGCCTGTAAATACGTGAAGATGAAACTGATTATTAATATTTTCTGAATGTTTGTCTTCAGGCTGCTTCGCGTTCTGGTGTTTTCCCTGCTTCGCCTGTAAAACCTCTAAAGACTTCGACCAGTGTCTCTGTCTCCCCCTGCTGGACATATGTGGTGGTTGCGTCTTTCCGGCCTCCATGTCCATGAGGACATACGTCCGTCTGCGCTACGGCATCAAAGTAGGGACATAAAAAAATGCTGCACTGACAACTGAACCGAGAACAAATGTTTGATGTTAGAACATTCAGAGAACCCGGGTTTATTAATCCAGCTAAAAACCACATTGATTGATTGATTGATTGATTGATTGATTGATTGATTGATTGATTGATTGATTGATTATAACCTCTGTGTGGTGCGTTCAGGGAACCTTGTGCAACGACTGTGTGTGCTCCACCTTCTGTCTGCCCTGTGTCTGGTGTCAGATGGCCACGGAGAGGAAGAAGAGAGAGATTCCCACGGTGCTCGGTGACATCATCTCCCGCTGGTGACGCTGTTACAGCAAAACAATAATATTCTGTTATTTGTTTACGACTAACCGCACCTTCTAATCTTATTCTTTTTATGTTGATCAGATATTCATTTCATTCACTTTGCTCTGTAGGTATTATTAAATATTTAATTAACCTCTTTTTATTATAGTTTTACTATTAAACGTATTTTGCTTCAAGCTGAATCCAACGTTCAATAACCTGAAACAGCTTTTCACTATTTCCATCATAGACTGTATAAATATGGAGCAAGTAGAGCTCCCCCTGGTGGCTGGAGGCTGCAGTATAGTGCATAGGCTCCACCCCCTCCATGCTAGTGGGCGGGACTTGATCCAAACGCTAAAATATATGACAAATCAAGTTTTTCAAGAACGGTTTCAGTAATTTTAGGTATTTAATATAATGTTCATGGATGATGAAGTGTTATTATTTTGGATGCGTTTCGTTTTAGTTCATTATTTGATGTGATGTGACAGGATGGGACATAATGGCGACCACCAGTTGCCATGCCAACAGCTCCATAAAGAGGTGTGAGTTGTAAAACCAATTTTTAAACATAAGTTTAGTGTATAATCCAACATATCCTCGTAGCTGGTGGAGGTGGAGCAGAGCGTAGTATTAATTAAACAAAAGCACTGATGGAGGAAGTGTGGGCGGGGCATCGATATCGTAGCTCCGCCCTCAGACCGCACTGATCAGACTGACTTCAAAAAGACTCTCAAGCCATTCAAGACTGTACATTTGATCTGATTTTTCTGGACTGGCAAAGATCCGTAGACGTGATGTCCATATTTAAATATGGTCTATGGTGGATTTATTTAAATTACATTTGTTTTAATATATTTATAAATTTCTTTTTAAATATTTTCTCTTTAAGTGTCTGTAAATATATCATGTAAATTCGGTTTTATTATATTTAGAAGAAAATAAAAAATGAATAAAAACAGGAAGCAGCCTCGTCTTTTATTTTGAAGGGCCAGCTGATGTTCCGCTTTCAGACAACCGGTAGTAGAAGAAGAAGAAGAAGAAGCACATGTGGTCTTCTTCGCGTGTTGAAAGCAGGAGCAGCTAAGAATTTAAAGATTATTGTTGACCGTCGGTTATTGGTAGGAGAGCTCGGTCAGGATGACGAAGGTGAAGAAGGAGAAGGCGGCGGCGGACGCGGAGGAGGCGGCGGCCCCCGGAGGGACCGAGAAATCCTACGAGGAGCTGATCGCGAACCTGAACCAGGTCGCTCAGCCTCTGGCCTCCAGAAAACTCAGCAAGAAGCTCTACAAATGCGTCAAAAAAGGTGAGAACGAACAAGAAGGAACGCTACCAGCTAACCACGAGCTAGCTGCTAACACTAAGCCAGCTTCTGCTGTTTGTTACCGAGCCCGTATCTGACCCGGTTCAAATACTCATGAATTTAAAGATCTTCGTTTATATCGGTTGTTAAAATTAATCATACGCGGTTATGATCACAGTAACTACGAATCATATTACTCTGATTCATTCGGCACAAAACATATCCCCAGAACAAGCAAACCTGACTTGTGTTGAGCTCCTCCTGCAGACTGCGGTGTTAATAACCAGCTGTTTAACCTGATCTAAAGAATTGAATGATTTTTCAATGTAATCTGGTTCCGCTGTTTTTGCAGCTGCTAAAGTGAAGAACATCCGGAGAGGAGTGAAGGAAGTTCAGAAGTTCATCAACAAGGGAGAGAAGGGGTGAGTGTCCTCTCTTTAAACTTTAAATCCCTGAAGACTCTTTAATGATTTAACGCCTTTTAATGTTGGTTCTCTCAGGATTGTTGTGTTGGCTGGAGACACTCTACCCATCGACGTCTACTGCCACCTGCCGGTCATGTGTGAGGACAGGAACCTGCCCTACGCCTACATCCCCTCCAAAGTGGTGAGCATGCTAGCTGTTATCCTAGTAGCCTGTTAGCATGTTAGCTGATCCTTCACATCAGCAACGACTAGATGACAACTAGGATAACAACAAGCTAACATCACAGATATAACAACCAGGCTAACAATATGATACCAGGCTAATGTCATGCTAACATCACAGATATAACAACCAGGCTAACAATATGATTCCAGGCTAACGGCATGCTAACATCACAAATATAATAACCAGGCTAATGTCATGCTAACATCACAGATATAATAACCAGGCTAACAATATGATACCAGGCTAACGACATGCTAACATCACAGATATAACAACCAGGCTAACAAAATGATACCAGGCTAACGACATGCTAACATCACAGATATAACAACCAGGCTAACAATATGATACCAGGCTAACGAAATGCTAACATCACAGATATAATAACCAGGCTAACAAAATGATACCAGGCTAACGACATGCTAACATCACAGATATAACAACCAGGCTAACAATATGATACCAGGCTAACGACATGCTAACATCACAGATATAATAACCAGGCTAACGACATGCTAACATCACAGTTGTCCTAAGGGTCACGTTTACATTTACATTTACGAGATCATTTTGTTTGTTTTTTATTTCATTAAATTTTTTTCATGTCTGTCTTTTATTTTGAAATCAGGATCTGGGTTCGTCAGCGGGCTCCAAGAGGCCGACCTGCGTCATCCTCATCAAGCCTCACCAGGATTATCAGGACGCTTACGACGAGTGTATGGACGAGGTGTCCAACCTGCCCAAAGCCCTCTGAGCCAATCAGAGATCACCTACAGCCACGCTAACACTTTCCACCTGTTGCCAGTGTTTGTGCTAAGATAATGCTAACCACCTTGTGGAGCTCAGTTTCCCAGCTGGAGGAAAAATGATATTTTTCTACGACTGATTTCTGTCTGTAAAAACCCGCGTTTGTTTTGTATGAAAGATGATGTTTGTGAAATGTGTTCGTTGTTTTCTTTTTATTATTAAAAGACGTGTGAAGAGTCTGAAGCTTGTTCTGTGTTTGAGATCATTAAGATATTTTAATAAACTAAGAGTCATAAAACAACACAACTGCCCCGATAAAAAGGATTCAGCCTCAGGATAAAAGCTGTTTACCTGCTTTTAAATTTACATCATATACTTTAATAGTATTCATTTATTTTTTCAGTTTTTTACATTATTAAAATTGAATTTATAAAAATAATGTCTTTAGTTTCACTATTAACAGAAATGAAAAGACGAATATTTATATAAGTTACATAAAGTTTAATTCTCAGCATCAGTACGGCTTCGTCCTCACCAGGGTCGCTGGGTTCTGGAGTTTATCCCGGTGGCACCGGGCGAGAGACGGGGTCCATCCTGGACACGTCTCCAGTCCATCGCAGGACAAACACTGAGACACACAACCACTCACACTCACACCTGGAGAGAACCCACCGAACACAGGGAGAACATGCACGAGCTGGACTCGAACCCGGACCTTGTTGCTGGGAAACACTGCAGCGATAAACGTCGTAAACGTTTGTTGTTGGTTGTTCGGCCACATGGGGGCAACAGAGCACCACTGAGTAATTATCTCTAAAACAGGTCAACAAGTTACACGGAAGAAGTTTAACGCAAACTATTAATTAGATTTAGACTTTAATGATCCACAGCATTAAGAACCACTAGTAAAAAGAAAGATAAATATAATTATTGTCTAGTAAAATGAAATCTACAGAAACGGTCCAACGTCACCTGGTTGTTTGGTCTGTAGGCTGAAGTTTTAACTGCTGCATATTTAACATGAAAATAATACATTTACATTAATATGTATTAAATATTTTATTAAAAAGCTCCATTAATTCTTCACAGATTTATTGAGGATGTAAATATGATTAATTAAAGGTTTGGAGTTCTACCAGGACTGTGTCTGTTTGTCTTTTAACTGCTTTTATATTTACGCTATTTACTTTAATTCATTTGATTTTTTAAGTCATAAAATTCACATTTGAAGAAAGAACAGTTTTTTACTAATACACTGTTATTTTTTCCCTATTTTTTGTATTAGTAACATTGAATTTATAAAATGATTAGAGTCTATTAACTGTGAAATATATACAATATATACTATGCAGTCAAAAGTTTGAGGACAGTCTCTCATTGAAGTGACTGTGAAGGTGTCTCTAAACTTTTGTCCATGTATAATTATAATCTACTGGATCTGTTTTGTTGACTGCGTGGTGGTGAATAGTGTAAACGTACGTGTAAATAGTAGATCCAGGTCTTGTTCGGCCCCTGGTCCTCAGAGTCCGGCCTGTTCAGACTCATCCAGCTCGTCCCTCGTCCTCTCAGCCCCAGGGACAGAAACCTGGAGAGGGAGACACCCCAGGAGACCAGGACCAGGACCAGGACCAGGACCAGGACCGTGAGAACATATGAACCTGTAAAGAAGAACATCATGACGTGTTTCCACTGAATTAACTGAACTATTATAAACTATTATAAAACATATGATGATCATTATAGTTCAGTTTGTGTTTAGTTCAGGAACATCAGCTGCTTTTGTTGGAACAAATGCAGTTGATGTCGTTGATGTAAACCATGGACCGGATTAGTCGGGGGGTGGAGGCTCTGAGGGGCGGCGGTTGGAGCTGCTGTGGTCATGCTGGTATCCTGACAGGCTTCATGGAGACGACCCGTATGCTTCCTGCTGCGTCCGTTAACGTGGCATCAGATCATCAGGGCGGCTCAGAAAACTGTTAATGAGTCGGTGGAGGATTAAAACACAGATACACAGACTTCGTTTTAAACAAATACAACCTGAAAACTTTTAACCCTTCACAGGCTGAAACACCTGGAAACACCACAGAGTTTATTAGAGGACGGAAGAGACGGGTTTACGGGTCCAACTGACATGTTTCAACTCCTTTAACGTTCCTGGTCTCACATCTGGTTCCTGGTCTCATATCTGGGTTCTGGTCTCATGTCTGGTTCTGGTCTCATATCTGGTCCTGGTCTCATATTTGGTTCTGGTCTCATGTCTGGTTCCTGGTCTCATATCTGGTTCCTGGTCTCATATCTGGTTCCTGGTCTCATATCTGGTTCCTGGTCTCATATCTGGTTCCTGGTTCCTGGTCTCATATCTGGTTCCTGGTCTCATGTCTGGTTCTGGTCTAATGTCTGGTTCCTGGTCTCATATCTGGTTCCTGGTCTCATATCTGGTCCCTAGTCTCATGTCTGGTTCTGGTCTAATGTCTGGTTCCTGGTCTCATGTCTGGTTCTGGTCTCATGTCTGGTTCCTGGTCTCATATCTGGTTCCTGGTCTCATGTCTGGTTCTGGTCTCATATCTGGTTCTGGTCTCATATCTGGTTCTGGTCTCATATCTGGTTCCTGGTCTCATATCTGGTTCCTGGTCTCATATCTGGTTCCTGGTTCCTGGTCTCATATCTGGTTCCTGGTCTCATGTCTGGTTCTGGTCTCATATCTGGTTCTGGTCTCATATCTGGTTCCTGGTCTCATATCTGGTTCTGGTCTCATATCTGGTTCTGGTCTCATATCTGGTTCCTGGTCTCATATCTGGTTCTGGTCTCATATCTGGTCCTGGTCTCATATTTGGTTCTGGTCTCATGTCTGGTTCCTGGTCTCATATCTGGTTCCTGGTCTCATATCTGGTTCTGGTCTCATATCTGGTTCCTGGTCTCATATCTGGTTCCTGGTCTCATATCTGGTTCCTGGTTCCTGGTCTCATATCTGGTTCCTGGTCTCATGTCTGGTTCTGGTCTCATATCTGGTTCTGGTCTCATATCTGGTTCCTGGTCTCATATCTGGTCCTGGTCTCATATCTGGTTCTGGTCTCATGTCTGGTTCCTGGTCTCATATCTGGTTCTGGTCTCATATCTGGTTCTTGGTTCCTGGTCTCATATCTGGTTCCTGGTCTCATGTCTGGTTCTGGTCTCATATCTGGTTCTGGTCTCATATCTGGTTCTGGTCTCATATCTGGTTCTGGTCTCATATCTGGTTCCTGGTCCTTAAACTAATGTAAACATGTATTTGTCACATTAGAACATCATCAACATCATCACATCAGAAACATTAGGACACTTGTTCTTCTTCATGGGTCCTAATAAACCAGGTCAGAGGGGGGACCTTGTAGACCACATTAGACCCTGATTAGACCTGAGGATGTTTCCTGGATCTTCTCTGATTGGCTCAATGAAAACCACATGACGATAAACCTCACTGAGAGGAACCAGGAACCACGTTACCACATATGGTTCCTGGTTCCTGGTTCCTGTAGATGGTTGAAGGAAACTTAATTTCTCTAGACTTGTCACATCGTCCTAAAGATCAAATCTCCCTGAGCACAGCTGAGCTCCATAAAGACTAAAGTCTCCTTCAGCTCCACCCAAACAGCGACGTTTAGTTCTGGAGGAATCGAAGCTGGAACACAGTCACAAATAACAAGTCGTCGTGTTGAATCCTATATTTTATCAATGGAACCAGGAGAAAGTGACGTGTTACATGATGCAGCATTTACTGAAACACAGAGTCCAGAGCTCTGATTTAAAATATATATATTATTAAAATTAAAATTGAGTCTGTGTGTTTATGCATAACGAGACGTTCACTTCCCATGTTTTCATGTTTCACATCATTCAGATCTCAGAGACATTTATTTCCATGAACATGAATCAGACGACGTGTTTATAGAACGAGTTTCATCACATTCTCCCTTAAATAAAATACTGAAAATGTGTTTAAATTATATATCTAACATCTACATCTTGTGTTAAATATTCTTCTTTATCGTTTATTTTCTACGTCAGTTTTCTATTTCTCGCAGAGTTTCCTTTTCTTCCTCTCTGTCTCCATGTGTAGAGATTTTTCTCTTTACATGTTTCATGAACCTGCTGAGTGACGGGAAACGTAACAGAATCAGAACCTAGAAAGAAACACAGCTCCACATGTTCCCCTTCGTTTCAGTTCAGAGACGAACACGACGAAAACATGAAGCAGCAGCTGGAGCCGGAGGGAGAAGAGTCAAAGAGTCAACAGCCTCTATTACTGAGGGACTCCAGATCCAGACCAGGTCTGGACCCAGGTCTAGATCCAGGTCTAGATCCAGGTCTGGTCCCAGGTTTAGATCCAGGTTTAGATCCAGGTCTGGATCCAGGTCTGGATCCAGGTCTGGATCCAGGTCTGGATCCAGGTCTGGATCCAGGTCTGGATCCAGGTCTAGATCCAGGTCTGGATCCAGGTCTGGTCCCAGGTCTAGATCCAGGTCTGGATCCAGGTCTGGATCCAGGAGGCCCCTCCTCAGTCTCCATGTGGTTGGACCCCGGAGGTCTGGGTCTGTTGTGTTGAGTAATGTGTGAATCAGTCTGATGATCTGAACCGTGGAACAGATCAGAGGCTGTGACGGCTGCTTTAGGGCCGCGGGCCGTATGTTTAACACCTGTGATCCGAGACCTTCCACGTGGATTGAAACCAGGTTTTAGATCATGTTTTAGATCATGTTGGAACACGTCCCCCCTCCGGTCTGAGATGTAAATGCTGTGGTCTGGGGACCAGTGGGGGACGTGTGGACGTAAACAGAGGACACACTCCGAGGCCTCGTCCTGCTGTTGTGTCAATAACTGATGAAGATCTGATCCTGATGTGATGGATGTTTGACTGTCAACAAACGGCACACTTACACAACGACACACACACTTACACAACGACACACAACGACACACAGCAACACACAACGACACACACACACACACACACACTTACACAACGACACACAACGACACACAACGACACACAACAACACACAACGACACACACACACACACACACTTACACAACGACACACACACACACACACACACACACACACTTACACAGCAACACACAACGACACACAGCGACACACAGCAACACACGACACACACACACACACACACACACACACTTACACAACGACACACACTTACACAACGACACACAGCGACACACAGCAACACACA
This sequence comes from Mugil cephalus, assembly GCF_022458985.1. NCBI lineage: Eukaryota > Metazoa > Chordata > Actinopteri > Mugiliformes > Mugilidae > Mugil > Mugil cephalus. Next base: position 24,955,415 of record NC_061784.1, on the reverse strand, counting down.
ACGACACACAACGACACACACACACACACACACACACTTACACAACGACACACACACACACACACACACACACACACACTTACACAACGACACACACACACACACACACACACACACTTACACAGCAACACACCACGACACAAAACAACACACAACAACACACAGCGACACACAATGACACCCCCCCCCCCACACACACACACACACACACACACACACACACACACACACTGAGGCTTCACTCCAACATTTAACCCTTCAAAGACTCAGAGTGTTAATGTAGGAATCAGAAACACTGAAACCAAAACTAGCATTAGAGCTAATGCTAAAGCTAACACACAGCTAATGTTAAAATAGCCCCTAAAACACCAAACCAAATGCTAAAGCTAACAACAGGCCCATCCACGCTGAAGCTAAAATTAGACTTAGACTTTAATCAGCCATAATTAGTTTGTCAAATCAATCAAATAACATAAGATTAGATTAAATTATTATCTTAAACTACAACTAAAACTCCAGCTAATATAAAGCTAAAGGGTTCAGTTAGAATCAGTTCTGTTTTCCATCAAAAAAAACTGATCGAGAATCCAAAGAGTCTCAAAGAATAATTAATTAAAGTGAATGAATCATTTGATTTGTTTTTTTTAAATTTAACCTGATGTTCAGCCTCATCGACATTAATCGTTCTTCTCCGTGAAAAGTGACAATAAAGAATAAATAACCCTGAATCTTTAAAAGTGTTGGATGTAAACAAACAATCAGCTGAATGTGCTAACTACAGCTAAAACCATGGGGGATGCTAACTACAGCTAAAACCATGGGGGAATGCTAACTACAGCTAAAACCATGGGGGGATGCTAACTACAGCTAAAACCATGGGGGGATGCTAACTACAGCTAAACCATGGGAGGATGCTAACTATATAACCCTTGTGGGAGGATGCTAATAGCTAATGTCAGTGTTCCATGAAGCTAAAGCTGTAGCTACTAGCTGAAACTAAATTAATCTGTACACGTTACGGTGAAATAACTTTTTTTTACTTTGTTTTCTCGCCATTTAAGAATAAAACCAGTTCATACTCAGGAGGAAATAAAAGCTAGTTAGCATAGCACGGGCTAATATAAGATAGTTAGTGAATGAAGCAGGAATGTTCCTGGTTTTGCTGTTGCATTTATTTAGAAAAGCTTTGGTTTTAAATTCATCGTCCCATCGTGTGTTTTCTCTCATTTGTTTTAATAGACGATAGTTTGGGATGAATGTGATAATTTTATCAACAGCACAATGTGCTTAAACTTTCCTGTCATTTATGTTTATATGAACAGGATTTTTCTTTGATTCTTTTTAATTCCAAACTCTTATTTGCATCAGAATAGTTTCATTTCAACCTGAAGATAATATTATAAAATAAACAGGAAGCTTCAGGTTTTATGTTCAGTCAGAATTTATTTATCAAACATGTGGAACGAAACCAAAGAACTTAAATAAGGACAGAAATAAACTGTACAGCATAAATTAGACATTAGGAAATAAACAATAATAACATCAGAGGAGGAGCAGAGGGTCAGAGAAGAGCCCAGAGAGGAGACGCTCCTCCTGCACCTCCTCATGCTGCAGAGCCTGCACCCTGGACTCTGGGGGGCAGACGGTCGCAGGTCAGGGGAAGGCGCAGAGGGAGACGCTCACTGTGGCACCCCCATGGGGCACCACTGCGAGCCTGGGGGAGGGAGGAAGGATTTTCAGGGGGGAGAGGAGGAGGAGGAGGAGGAGGAGGAGCAGGGGGGAGGAAGGAGTCCTGGAGGTGACACAGGAAGCTTTCAGCATCCGAGAGAAGAGGAGGAAGGTCAGTGTCACTGCTGCAGTGCATGATGGGACGTTTGGAGGAGGAGGAGGAGGAGGAGGAGGAGGAGGAGGAGGAGGAGGGAGGCTTCTCGCTGTCGGCCTTCCTCTTCCTCTTCCTACGGAAGTTCCCGTTATCAAACATCTTCTCACAGTTTGGATCCACGGTCCAGTAGTTTCCTTTACCTGTGGAGACATCACATCAGAAACATTAGAAACATCATCACATTAGAAACATTAGAAACATTAGGACACTAGTTCTTCTTCATGGCTCCTAATAAACCAGTTCAGAGGGGGGACCTTGGGACCACGTTAGAGGTTTAGGGGGTTCTGGTCTCACCTGGGTCCTTCTGGTCCCGCGGGACTTTGCGGAAGCAGTCGTTGAGGGACAGGTTGTGTCGGATGGAGTTCTGCCAGCCGGCTTTGCTGCGGCTGTAGAAGGGGAAGTTGTCGGAGACGTAGCGGTAGATCTGACTCAGGGTCAGACGCTGATGCGGCGAGCTCTGGATCGCCATGGCGATGAGGGCGGAGTACGAGTACGGGGGCCGGACCAGGCTCAGGACGTCGTCCGTGGGGGACATGGAGAACCAGGGGCCGCTGAACAGCAACGAGCCCTGGAGGCCGTGGAGGAGGAGGTCTCTGAAGGCTGGGGGGAGGCCCGGGGGGAGGCCTGGGGGGAGGCCCGGGGGGAGGCCCGGGGGGAGGCCTGGGGGGGCCCCCGTCTGGAGGTTCTGGTCCGGGCCTCCGATGCACGGCTGGAACCACGGGGATGAGCTGCAGCCGGGTGGAGCTGGGGGGCTGTACAGGCTGAAGTCAGACAGATCCAGACCCAGAGAGGGAAGCTCCTGCTGGGGGAGGCAGCGTCCACACGCTGGGGGGGGGGACAGACCAAAGGGCTCCATGCTGCTACTGCTCCGTGGCTTCACCTGCTGCTCACCTGGGACACTTATACTCTGTGGCCCCGCCCACACAGCAGGTGATTGGAGGCTGCAGGTGATGTGGTGATTTGAATAAGAACTGGTTGGATTCCTGCCCCCCAGGTTCATCAGACTCTTACCGTCAACAGACAATACAGACGTCACCAACTCATAAAGTTATTATATTATATTATATTAAATTATATTATATTATATTATATTATATTATATTATATTATATTATATTATATTATATTATCCTCTCATCATTTCATCTTTTTAATTAAGGACAAACTAAACTGAATAAACTATCCTGTGACGACTTTTATCAGTGAAACCAGGAGAAAATGACGCGTTACATGATGAGTCCAGAGTCTGATTGGTTCAGATGAACCAGAGGAACGATGGAGGGTTAAACCTCTATCAAGCCTTTTATTTTCTTCCTCTTATATTTATTCTATATTTTCTATCGTTTATATTTAATTAAATTAAATAGCTTCTGAATGATTTAATGATATTTACAGTCAAGAAATATTTAGATTTGTTTAAAACCTGATTCAAAGACTAAATGGAAATGTAATAATAGAGACTTTAGGCCTAGAGGACGGAGGACGGAGGACGGAGGACAGTAAAACTCTACCAGAGTCTCTGGGTTTATTAAACCTCCGTCTGCACCAGGTTTATCTCAACACCTCATTCATGTCATTTGTTCAGATCAGAGACTGAAAACAAACACGACACCAGCTGCTGTTTGAGGTGTCGCCCAAATCCATTGTTCCTCAAACGCCCCAAACACACTCATTAGCATCATTAGCATCATTAGCATCCAGCCCCGATCAAAGAAGACGGATTCTTATAGTCAGTCTGAGCGAGGAGGAACTTTCTCCTATTAGCTGTGAGGGGGGGAGGAGCTACTGTTGAGCTAGGAAGCTAGGAGCTACTGATAGCTGAGAGGCTACACAGCTAGGAGCTATTGTTAGCTAGGAAGCTAGGAGGAGCTACTGTTAGCTAGGAAGCTAGGAGGAGCTACTGTTAGCTGTTGACCTGACTCTTGACGGTTGAAGTTTGTGTTAATCTTGGCGGTGCCTTCAATGACGACGCAGACAAAACAACGCTGTCTGAGTCCTGGGATTAAAGGGGGGGGGGGGGGGGGGGTATAGGGGTCGGTGGGAAAGAAACAGAAAAAGTAACAGGACACCTTTAACCGTCAAACAAATCCACGTATCTACAACGAACAAGGATCTTCACACACTGTCAGACATCGAAGTCTTTCACCGATTAAACATCTCATTTATTATAAAAACCCGATGGAAGCTTTGAACTCGGTTTATCAGCCTCCAAACATCCTCCTGAAGATTCATTTAGCTCAACTCTCTTCTACTCAGAATCAGTTTGTGTTTCAGACAAAGCTCAACACTCAGATGTTTCATGAAGTTTTATTGAGTCACAAACATTGAGACGCGTTGACAGTGAATGAAAAAAAGAGTCAATGAAAAGGTTTGTGACGGAAATAAAATCCTGATAAACACGGTTTAGCTCAGGTCCATAGTTTCAGCCAGAAACATCTTAGCATAGTTTGAACATGGAATAAATTTCACCCAGAAAAAAGAATGTAAAAGCATTTCAGAGCAAAAGAGGTTTTAAAGACTGTGAGAGGACGATACACAACACACAACACACAACACACGATACACAACACACGTTACACAACACACAACACACGTTACACAACACACAACACACGATACACAACACACAACACACGATACACAACACACAACACACGATACACAACACACGACACACAACACACGATACACAACACACGTTACACAACACACAACACACGATACACAACACACGATACACATGTTACACGACAAAACAAGGAAGTAAAGCAACATGTGCAAAAACCCTGATAACTTTTTATCTACTGTGAAAAACCTTCCAGGTCTGAGGTCGACATTCATCTGGACCCGCTCTGCTTTACTTTAGATCCGGGTTGGATCTTGGATCAGGATCCATCTGGTCCCGGTCAGTTCTATCCACTCATGTAATATCCAGCCGGGTCAGACAGGAGACACTGGTTCTGTTGGCCAGAACCTCGGTTCTTTGCATCGATGAGGAGCAGAGGAGAATGGGAGTAATGGCAGATGATGTCGGTGACTGAAGGGAACGACTGGAAACACCAAACACACACTGGTTATATGGAGAATACCGCCCCCTACAGGCCCAACACGGACACTACAGCTGATTACACCGCCCCCTACAGGCCCAACACGGACACTACAGCTGATTACACCGCCCCCTACAGGCCCAACACAGCCCCTACAGCTGATTACACCGCCCCCTACAGGCCCAACACAGACACTACAGCTGATTACACCGCCCCCTACAGGCCCAACACAGCCCCTACAGCTGATTACACCGCCCCCTACAGGCCCAACACAGACACTACAGCTGATTACACCGCCCCCTACAGGCCCAACACAGCCACTACAGCTGATTACACCGCCCCCTACAGGCCCAACACAGACACTACAGCTGATTACACCGCCCCCTACAGGCCCAACACAGACACTACAGCTGATTACACCGCCCCCTACAGGCCCAACACAGACACTACAGCTGATTACACCGCCCCCTACAGGCCCAACACAGATACTACAGCTGATTATACCGCCCCCTACAGGCCCAACACAGACACTACAGCTGATTACACCGCCCCCTACAGGCCCAACACAGACACTACAGCTGATCATATATCAGAGAGAGTCCTTCCAACCAGGGGACGGAGCGTCTGATCCGTCCCTCTATGCTGATTGGTTCTGAGCTGGTCACATGTTTCATGGGCGCCATGTTGGATCCATTTAACCCATATTCACCCACAGAGAAGTGGCAATAACAGAGAATAAAGTTGGATTAAAAGGTAAAATATGCCACAGTGCTCAGCCTACGGCTCCAGCACAGGATCAGGAAAACACGGAGGAAACTCCACCGTTTCCCCAGTGAACAAAAACAGAGAAAGTTATGGAGCAGGAGATTAAAAGGAAGAACTGGACGTCAGCTGGTTTCTCTCTATTATGTGATGAGGTAAATGTCAGTGTCTCTGTTTGACGTTTGTTAAGATTTTATATAGAAAAATAAAGTGACACCATCATTAATGTGAACCTTGATCTCAGAAACACCACTTTACACATGAATGAAGTTTAAAGTTAGCCTAGCTCTATGCTAGCCTTATGCTAGCCTCATGCTAGCTAGTTATCTAGACTAAAGGCTCAGAAAAATAGCAGCTAGCATCATATATACTGTGAAACTCATGTGTCCATAATGATAATACTAATAATAACACTAAATAACAGTAAAACTAGTTTAATAGTTTTTCTAATTATTCTGAGTAATTTGAACCTTTTAACGGTGATGGATGAACACGGAGGCTGAGGAGAAGGTTAACACAGCTCCATGACTGATGAGGTGATTTTACAGCTCATTTAAGATATTTAAAGGAAGGAGACGCTGGATATTTAAGTGAGGACATTTTACATATTAATAACATTTATAGGAACGTTAATGGTGGAAATAAAACATTTATTTCAGTCCCATATAGTTACACTGTAGAATGTAACCTCTGATGGAGCAAACATGGCGCCCGTGGTTTGAGTTGAGAATTATACGGTTTTTACCTCCTGGGCCTTGAGTCCGGTTCCCAGCTGGAACTGCTGGTTCTGCTGCCTGATCTGGATGTTGAAGACCTTGTCCTGGTAGAGGACCATCAGGGTGAAGGGCTGGTTGGCGAGCTGCCGGGTGCTGTCCCTCACCAGATACGCCCCGTCCTCCACAGAGACAGAGACAGAGACGGAGACAGAGACGTTAAACACACCTTAATGACCCAAACGAAGAAATGTTCAACTTCTCAAATGTACAGAATGAGCAGATTGTTTGGTCTGAACCTGAGACAGTTGAGTAGTTTAATAATTTGACAGGATGGATCATAACAGTCATAGTAAATCTCATTAAAAACAAACAAACACAAACTCTTCACTTCACTGACTTCAGACGTTTTCCCGTTTTAACGTGTTCGTGTTTGGAAGCACCAGCCCCTCCCTGCACTAAACACTCTGAGTGGTACCTGACACAGCAACAGATCTTCTTCTGTGGTGGTTAACGTGCTGTTAAGGACATCGTGTTTATTTCTTAACACAATGTCTCTCTAGAGCCCAGTTTTTCTCGTTTCACCTAAATGAGGTAAATTATTGTTAAACCGTTAAATGTTTGTGTGGTTGTTACCTTGCAGACTCGTTTCAGACATCCTTCAGCCTGACCCCGAGTCACTTTACCCACGTACCAGCGAGGATCCAGCTCCTGCACGAACATAAAATTAACCATTATCAGGAATAATCCTTCAGCTTTTTAGCTGTTGCACACACGGCCTGAAGACTGGAGCTGGAGAACTGGTCCTGTTTCACATATTTGTTGGGTTTTAAGTTCAGCGGACAAAAAGACAACAGCACCACCTGCTGTTCACACCGAGGAACTGACTCAGATTCAACACAACACACTTTAAAAGAGCAACAACAACAGCAAAGCATCAATATTAACAAGAATCACAGCTCTAGTTCCATTTAAACACTAAAGAGGAAACACACTGTTACCAAGAGGACCAATCACAGCTCTGCTGTGGGGAGATGGACGTCGGCTACGATGCTAAGCTAGGCTTAACTCAGGGTCCCAGTGAACAGTGGCTGCAGGAGTGGACACATATTAGCAGCAGCATTGGCAGCTTGTCTTTGTGTTGGTTTGTCTTGGTTTGTCTCCAGCTGTTAGCCGCGTTAGCCCAAGTGCTAGCAGAATCCCCGGCTAACGTATGCTTGGCTTGGTTCATGTGCTGTTTGAAGCTGGAAAGAAAACTCCTTCCTGCAGAGTGTGATGATACTTTATGTGTCTCCACTGGTCCCTCTTGGTGTCTTTGTCCTCAAATGTCCCATGGAGAGGACCAACGTGCTGTTTAGCGTCTTCCATCTTTATGGGTTGGTTCTGCTGCCTGTCACTACCGGATCAGCTGGTGCTAACGCTAACGCTACTTGGACAAACTGAGACACGTTCACAGTCGTTCTGCTGCAGACGCTTCATTAATCACATGAATCAGATGATGATTAATTAACGTTAACGTGTTAGTTTTGACGGCCTGTGTAAAGACCAAGGTGTGTTTTTGTGTTACCTGTGCGTATCCTGTTGTCGGTGGAGGAGGACGAAATGACTGTCTGTCGCTTCTTTTGTCGTCCATCATCGCTGCAAAGACACAACATTATTAAAAAAAATTACTTTTTCTAAATGTGTGTTATTGATTTTCAGATTTAAAACGGTGTCCAGACGTAGAGGACGTATTAGAGGACGACTTTGACCCATTTTTTCCCAAGATGTCAAACTGCTCCTTGAATATTCGTGTTGTTCTTACCAGAGGACATTTTATGAGGCAGAGAGGCACTGGAGGGAAGACTGCAACATTAAAAACACATAATTTATGTTAAGAAACATTAAACCAGTGATTGTTAATGAATAAAATATATATGTGCATCAGAGACCAGTTGTGGTGTTCCACAGGGCTCTGACCTCAGGCCACTATTAATTACATTTTTTATTTAATCTGATCAAATAAGAAGAAGAAAAAAAACGGAAATGTCAAATGATGAGATGAATTATAAAATAATTTATATAAGAATAAAGAAACTCTCTTTACTATTTTTGTCTGAACTTCAGCAAATAAACCAACATGAGAGTAGAAGAGTCTCACAACATTCATCAGTATTTATGAAATGTTGATCTCTTAACTCTTAATGAATTCACATTCATACAACACAACTCATTACGTTTCCTTTTTTTCAGTGAACGAAAGACAAAGAGTTTAAGCCAATGAAAGGTGTGTGTGTGGTTGCTCGGGGTTACCTGTCGCCGTGGCGTGAGGGGGGGCCAGGCAGTCCAGGGCGGGGGGGCAGGCTTTTATTATGGAGGGGGAAGGTGTTGTGTTTAGGAGCTGGAAGAAAGAAGAAGAATTTGAAGAATAAACCAAGTGAAACTAGAAAATCCTAAAGTCTGGAGGACGTGAACACAAAGATCCACACACAAGGATTATAGATGATAGATTTAAGTCTCTGGGACAGTGATGGGGCTGAAAGTTAAACACTCCTGAAGAGAAGTGCATTGTGGGAAAACCATCACAGACTGAGAAGTGTTTGATATTTTGTCTCTTGTTTAAATGTTTAAAAAAATGAAATGAAAGAGTAAAAGAAGGAACAGATCTCACCATCATCGTGCGCTTGCTGATGAGAGAAGAGAAGGAAATATTTTACTCTTTTAAACCACGATTTAATGTGTATAAACATGTTTTTATGAGAAATGAAGTTTAAATGTTTGCAGCTACAAACTGAATAAACCAATAAAAACATGTACAAAACTGTCCAGTCCCCGGAATAATCAGACTGACCTCTGGCCACGTATCATTCCTGTGAAACAGAAACATCAATTAGATGAGAGGTTAGAAAGTAATGTGACTAAATATAAACCAGTGGGGGGGGGGGACCTGGGGAGCTGCCTGGCCGACGAGTTGCTTCTGGTGACGGAGGTGCCGGGTGGAGGAAGAGTCGGAGGTTTGGGCATGTTGGGGGGCGGTGGGAAGTCCTGCTGGGACCTGAACACACCAATAAAACATCCAGTCAGTGGCCAGTTTATTAGGTACGCTAGTGGAACCCTCTAAGAACAGATGTTGATTCAGCCGAGTTTAAAGAAGAAGAAGAAATATTGAAGCGACAAGTGTTCCTAATGTTTTGACATAGTGGGCGTGGCTAAATAACAGAAACACCACAGACTCAGAGACGACAACCAGCAGGTCATGTGACTGTTGTGGTGAAACTAGACTTCAGACTAGCACCACTATTAATTTATTTATTTCTATTGGTGTGAGGCCTCCTCTTCAAGCTTGTGTGGTTTCTAGACTGTGTTCATGACTTCAGACAGGAACGATTTCACCACTTCATCTTACAGCCTTCAGTAGAAACAGTCACATGACCTGCTGGTTATCGTCTCTAACGGTCCACTAATAATCTTCTGAACCATCACCAGTGATGTTTCTGGTTCAGGACCTGGTCAGGAGAAAGACACCAGGTGGTGGCGCTATTGTTTTTCCTCATTAAACCGGATTAATGTCGGCTCTAGGATTACTGCTTCATCACGAACACCGGAGGAACATTAAAGGTTCTATAGTGTAACTGATCTGTTCTAATGTTCCACCTCGTAGATTCAGACCTGCACCCTGACACCCTGCATCCTGAATCCTGACACCCTGCATCCTGACACTCAGCACCCTGACACCCTGTACCCTGACACCCTGACACCCTGCATCCTGAATCCTGACACCCTGCATCCTGACACTCAGCACCCTGACACCCTGCACCCTGACACCCTGACACCGTGCATCCTGAATCCTGACACCCTGCATCCTGCACCCTGCACCCTGCACCCTGACACCCTGCACCCTGACACCCTGCATCCTGACACCCTGCACCCTGACACTCGGCACCCTGACACCCTGCACCCTGACACCCTGCATCCTGAATCCTGACACCCTGCACCCTGACACCCTGACACTCTGCACCCTGCACCCTGCATCCTGACACCCTGCACCCTGACACCCTGCATCCTGAATCCTGACACCCTACACCCTGCACCCTGCACCCTGCACCCTGACACCCTGCACCCTGCATCCTGAATCCTGACACCCTGCACCCTGACACCCTGCATCCTGAATCCTGAATCCTGAATCCTGACACCCTTCACCCTGAGACCCTGCACCCTGACACTCTGCACCCTGGCACCCTGACACCCTGACACCCTGACACCCTGCACCCTGACACCCTGCACCCTGCACCCTGCACCCTGCACCCTGACACCCTGACACCCTGCACCCTGCACCCTGCACCCAGACATCCTGACACCCTACACCCTGCACCCTGACACCCTGACACCCTGCACCCTGACACCCTGCATCCTGAATCCTGACACCCTGACACCCTGCACCCTGCACCCTGACACCCTGACACTCTGCACCCTGACACCCTGCATCCTGACACTCTGCACCCTGACACCCTGACACCCTGCACCCTGACACCCTGCATCCTGAATCCTGACACCCTACACCCTGCACCCTGCACCCTGACATCCTGACATCTGACACACTGCACCCTAGCACCTGACACCCTGCACCCTGACACCCTGCATCCTGAATCCTGACACCCTACAACCCTGCACCCTGCACCCTGACATCCTGCATCTGCATCTGACACCTGCACTCGCACCCTGCATCCTGAATCCTGACACCTGCACCCTGACATCCTGGCACCCTGCACCTGCACCCTCTCCTGAACTTGATCCTGAATCCTGAATCCTGACACCTCTACTGAGACTGCTAACCCTGAACACTCACACCTGGCGCACCCTGGCACTGACTGTAACCCTGACACCTGCACCCTGCATTCTGATCCTGACACCCTGCACCTGACACTCTGCACCTGACACCTGCACCCTGACACCTGATTCACCACTGACACCCTCACCCTGAACAGCCCTGACACCTGATCTCCTGACCCCTACACCCTGAACCTGCACCCTGACACTCTGGCACCTGCATCCTGAATCTGACACCTGTCACCCTGAACACCTGACAACCCTGACACCCTGCACCCTGACACCCTGCATCCTGAATCCTGACACCCTACACCCTGCACCCTGACATCCTGCATCCTGCATCCTGACACCCTGCACCCTGACACCCTGCATCCTGAATCCTGACACCCTACACCCTACACCCTGCACCCTGCACCCTGCACCCTGCACCCTGACATCCTGCATCCTGCATCCTGACACCCTGCACCCTGCACCCTGACACCCTGCACCCTGACACCCTGACACCCTGCACCCTGACACCCTGCATCCTGAATCCTGACACCCTACACCCTGCACCCTGCACCCTGCACCCTGACATCCTGCATCCTGCACCCTGACACCCTGCACCCTGCACCCTGCACCCTGCACCCTGACACCCTGACACTCTGCACCCTGACACCCTGCATCCTGACACCCTGCACCCTGACACCCTGACACCCTGACACCCTGACACCCTGCACCCTGACACCCTGCATCCTGAAACCTGACACCCTACACCCTGCACCCTGCACCCTGCACCCTGACATCCTGCATCCTGCATCCTGACACCCTGCACCCTGCACCCTGCACCCTGCACCCTGACACCCTGCACCCTGCATCCTGAATCCTGACACCCTGCACCCTGACACCCTGCACCCTGCACCCTGCACCCTGCATCCTGCATCCTGAATCCTGAATCCTGACACCCTTCACCCTGAGACCCTGCACCCTGATACTCTGCACCCTGGCACCCTGACACCCTGGCACCCTGACACCCTGACACCCTGACACCCTGCATCCTGACACCCTGCACCCTGCACCCTGCACCCTGCACCCTGCACCCTGACACCCTGCACCCTGCATCCTGAATCCTGACACCCTGCACCCTGACACCCTGCACCCTGCACCCTGCACCCTGCACCCTGCATCCTGCATCCTGAATCCTGAATCCTGACACCCTTCACCCTGAGACCCTGCACCCTGATACTCTGCACCCTGGCACCCTGACACCCTGGCACCCTGACACCCTGACACCCTGCACCCTGACACCCTGCACCCTGCACAATGCACCCTGACACCCTGACACCCTGCACCCTGCACCCTGACACCCTGACACCCTGACACCCTGCACCCTGACACCCTGACACCCTGACACCCTGCACCCTGCACCCTGCACCCTGACACCCTGCATCCTGAATCCTGACACCCTGCACCCTGCACCCTGCACCCTGACACCCTGCACCCTGACACCCTGCACCCTGACACCTGGAAAATGTCACTACACAACCAGTTGGCACTGACCTCCAGGGCTGACCTCCAGACTGTAAAAGACAAAAAAATAAAATTAATCAGTAAAAAACAGAAGTATGTGGAGCCAGTCCAGACTCAGCTCCAGTTGTTTTTCTACTTAATTTGTTCATTATTTGATCTTCTCACCTCCCCTGGGTCACGGCGAGGACCTGCCAGGAGGAAACAGATTAGTTTAGAAACGTTCACGGATGAAGATGGAGAGTTAATGTAGGTGATGAAGGATCAAACCTCTCATGGGGGCGTTGGGGTCTCGTCCTGGTTTGGTTGTACGAGAGATGGCTGGCGGGGCCGAAGGAACTGGACATGAATCAAAAATGAAAATATATATTAGAATGAGAATCTGATTCATGAAGAACCAGAACCAGAACTCTGAGGACGCAGCTGATTGACATATGACCCTGGTCTCCATGGACCCTGAACCAGACCTGGACCAGACCTGGACCAGACCTGGACCCAGAGTTTCTAGAAACACCACAGAGCTCACATGTTCTCCAAAGGTTCTAGTGAAACAGAACCAGGTCCACTCTCCATCTGGACATTAGGATCAAACCAAAGAACCCAAAGTTCCTCCACGTTGGGTTTTTACCTCTTAAAGTGAATCTGGCTCCAAAATGCTACTGATTCACTACAGGAGGCAACGCTCACACAATTCAACCTTTGGACATTTTATTTCTCCTGGACGTCATCACATTCTACCATTGAGCTCATTATACGATCCAGAAGAAGATGGAGATTTCCTCCATGTGTCTGGACGTTTGGAGAACCAAAGAACCCAAAGTGTTCCACATTAGCTCAACAGATGGAGAATCATGACTCACAAGGACCACAGATATAGATAGAGAGGGTTACCTAGGCAACCACTAGAGACCAGACGTACTTCATACGATTCTCTTAGAGGACCTCAGACAAACATCAAGCTGTTTTACGCTGTTGCCACGATGACTGTGTCTGTTAGCATCAGAGCGCTACTCACATTTTGCTGATGGTCGTCCAGCGGAGTGAGGGGAGGGGTCTCTCCGAGAGGCCGGATCTCTGGGCTGAAGGGAACAACAATGAAATAAAATAAGTTTCCTGGTGGCCTTGAGGTCTTGTGGCGCCCCCTGTAGAGGAGTCAGAGTGGACTCACCAGGGACAGAGTGGACGGAGCAGCAACAGGGGGGCGGGGGCACAGGACAGGGGGCGGAGCCATAGACGACACATGGTTATCCCTGTTATCTGTCAGAACAAACACACCTTAGTTAGTCTTTAACTTTTAATCTGCAGCAAATTATACAACAGAGCAGGATGGATGGATGGATGGATGATGGATGGATGGATGGATGGATGATTGTTTGGTTGGTCAGTTGGTTGGTTGAAGGTCCTGAAGTCGTCTGTCAGTGACTGATTCCGATCTTTGAACGTATGGTTTTTACCGATGTACTCCCCGTCACCGATGGACTTGCTGGGACACAGCTTGTGGGGGAGGTCGTCTGGGGGTTCGGTGGGTGGAGGCTCATAGTCACCGTCATCATCGTTTGGAGACTCGTAGTCGTCGCTGCCGCCGTCATCTTCTCCGCTGTACGGACTCTCATAGTCTTCATCGAACTCGTCCTGACACACATTTAATATTTTAGCAGTTTTATTTGAGTCTTTTCTTGTTGTGTGACCTCCGTGCCTCCATATTGTTTCTCTTATATGACTTTTATAATTAATAATATTCAGCAGATAAACAGAAAGAGATGAAGGTCAAACTCACAAACTCGTCTTCTCCCCAGCCCTGAACGTCAGCGCCTGTGTCTGCACACAAAACATTCAGTCTTGATTTAACAACAGATTAAAGACGATCAGACAGTGAATCATCGTCCTGACACATGAAGAGAGTTCAGTTTAATCTCTGAATGTATGAAAAGTCTAAAAACTGAAGCAATGACTGGGTTCATACCTGGAGCGTAGTACGGGGTCTGTCTGCAACAGGAACAAAGAACACGTTTAAAAACACAAACTCTTTTAACTCAGACACTGTTTCAGACTCTTTGTCTAAACTCACTTTTTACCGAACTGGAACAAACTCTTTCCTTCCTTCTTGCTGATTTCATTGCTGATCTTGGAGATCATCCTGCACACACACAAGGAGTTCATCAGTCACACATCAGGATGGTCTGGTCTGGTCTAATCTGGTCTGGTCTGGTCTGGTCTGATCTAAGTCTGATCTGATCTGGTCTGGTCTGGTCTGGTCTGGTCTCATATAACCCTGCTGCAGTACCATGGTGCAGCAGCAGGGGGCGGTACTCACGGAGCATGAAGTTTGGGGAACTTCTGGAGGTCATTGTCACTCAGATTCTGGAAAGACAAAACACAGTGTGAGGACGCGGAACAACGCCCCCACCTCACCCCCTCACCCCCTCACTCCCCCACCCCCCCACCCCACCCCCCCTCGCCTCCTCCTCTACAGCCTCCTAAGAACCTCTAGACATGGAGTCAGTCTGGGACAACCTGTCTTATTCTGTCTCTATGTGGATGTCACTGAATTAAAGATACTGATCAGTCTGGTCTGGTCTGGTCTGGTCTGGTCAGTCTGGTCTGGTCTGGTCCGGTTCGGTCCGGTCCGGTGTATAATTTTGAGATGTAATCTCGTTGGTGGTCTGGGAGGACTACGAATGCTTTAGGAATGAAGGTACGCTGATGTGAGGCGAGGCGCTGCCAGAGATGAGTGAGGAAGCTCAGGGCACCATCATACTCTGTCTCTGTGGTTAACACATTCAGCTGCTGATCTACAGGTCGACTCAACGTAGGCAGCCACAGTCGACTTTACGTCAGTCTGGGTTCCTGAACTCACCACGAATCTGGAGCCGCTGATGGAGTTCTTCAACACGACTTTATCGCAGCCGGAGAGATTCATCTGCAGGACGAGAACCGAGGCTCTTAGTGACAACAATCACACACACGATGATACAGACTCGTCCTCAACCAGAGACCAAGCTGATGAAACCAAACACGATTTCCCAGAGTTCAGTCTGATTCTAAAGTCACAGAACCATGTCTGGACCCTGGTCCAGAGGAGACTGATAAGTGTTAAAGAAGACAGAAAGGGGAAACCCAGCAGCCGCCTCACACATTCACTCGTCTCTGCTAAAAGAAAAACGACTTAAAGAAGTAAATGTTCCTGTTTTACTCGTGGGTGGTTGGTTTGGAGCCGTTTTATTTCTCGTCCTCTACCTTTGACCCAGTGATCAGGTTTGGCTTTGACTGTGCACAAACTTTCCATCTGCAGCATCTGTGGAAATAAAGGCCGTGGGTAGAAAGAGCTCACCCTCCTCAGAAAGTCTGCCAGCTGCTGTGGGCTCCACCCCATCACCTCCGACTTGGACGGCATTCGGTCTGAACTCATGGTGTCTGGTCTCCGGGACCCGGAGACACGGTGCTGAGGCTGAAGGCCGGACTCTGGACTCTGGCTTCACTCTGACCACACGAGCATCTGAAGGACGGCCGCTCGCCTTGTTTTGTTTCTCGTCGCAGTGTCGGCCTCGTTGCTCCACCAGCTCCTTCCTGTGAAACGTGAAAACCAAACTTCTCTTTAAGACCGAGAGAAAAAACAAATGAACCAGCGTCTTTGGGTTTTAGTTCCTCAAACGAACTCACCCGTCTCTACCTCACTGAGCGAAGCATCCAGACGCCAGGAAGCAAAATGCAGGCGGACATGTCACCGAGGACCCAAAATGGCTTCCTTCTTCCTGGCTCCCACTCTTTCAGTCTCTCTCTCTCTGTCTCTGTCTCTTCGTTACCTCTTTCCTCCCTCCCTCTCTCAGAGGAAGTGACTGTTTAAGCCACAGAGCGGAACAGACGTTGCAGTTGCACCCACTCGCTGCAAGAACTCGACGAAGAAAACACCAGATAAAGACACGACGCCGACTCCGGATCAGCCTCAAAGTCGAGTTTGTCACCGACAAGAAGTTAGCGCTGAACCCGGGTCGGATCAGAGAGGGAGCGAAACTTTACAACCGAGACACAAACACAAAGTAGATAAAAGACATGTTGACGTCAGAGTAAAAACTAAAAGTAAAATCACCTCCTAACACATGTTCAGACAACAACAAACACGGAACATACTGCACTGAGACGATGGAATGCTAGCTAGCTAACACATCTGGAAACCTGGCCCTGTGCTCCCAAAGACTCAGAGAGCGGCTACTAGACCAGACTCTAAGAAACTAAACTAAACCCTGATGTTTTCTGAGCTGTTTCTAGATGGAGGTAGAGATGAAAGGTTCCTAAAGAAGGTTCTGCAGTAAGATGTGCTGAGAGCAGGGAGGAGAACTTTAAGAGGCTTAGAGAGGAGAACATGGTGGAAAAGAAGAGGCAGGAGGCCTGGAGGAGGCCTGGAGGACCTGTAGGACCTGGAGGAGGCCTGGAGGACCTGGAGGACCTGGAGGAGGACATGCAGGAGGCCTGGAGGAGGCCTGTAGGAGGCCTGTAGGACATGCAGGAGGCCTGTAGGAGGCCTGTAGGAGGCCTGTAGGACATGCAGAGGCCTGGAGGAGGCCTGGAGAACCTGGAGGAGGCCTGGAGGACCTGGAGAACCTGGAGGAGGCCTGGAGGACCTGGAGGAGGCTCTGGCCTCTATGAAGGTTCATGTTCAGTTTTAGTCTCTAATAACTGAGTTATTGGGTTTTTATTCAACCACTGAATCACAGCTGGTTCTAAAATGTGGATCATCTCCTCACATCGGTCCAGTTTAACTCCATCCTCCAGTTAAATCACCTCCTTTCAGCTCCACACTATTTAGATTAGAGCGACTCCACTGTACCTACTGAAGTAGCCATTGAGTGATAACTACATGTGATGCTCAGACTCTGACAAAACCACCTCCTGAAACAGAGATGCAAAAATAACTGGACACACATGAAGAAGTCATGACTGACGGGAAGATGTGAACCACAGTGAGACGGATGCAAAACGTTTGAAATAACCTGATTAATCAACCAGACAAGAACAACGTCAGACTTCCTTTTAGACGCGCTGGCCTGAAGTTCCCTTAAACACTTGTCACTTTCTGTTGAAATCAAGAAGTTTCAGTTTGAATTCGCTCTGAGTCTCAAAACTTCACACGTTTCTGTTTAAAATAAACTCAGAACATGTGAAGAGAAACTGCGTCATGGAGGAAGACAAGAAGAACCAGATGAATGTTTAGGAACAAGTCAAAGTCCTGACCTTCATCCAGTAGAAATGGAGCATCAGCTGATGAGAGGAAACCACCAACATCTCACAACTCAGCTGGTTCTGATTAATGGGATCAAACTCCAACTAAACTTCATCTTTAAACAGGAAGTAGTTTGTCCTCATATGTGGACACAGGACTTATTTCATTATTTATATTATAATAAAGACACTGATCTATAACAAAATATAAAAGTGTTCATTTTACCTGAACGTTGTTGAGCCAAAGAATTAAATCCAAACGTCCTCAAATGAGTAATTAGACGTAGAATTTAATTTAAGCATCACATGAAACTAGAAGGTTAATAATCAGAAATAAACACGTTTCAAATGTAGAATTTAATGAAGTTTTGTTCCTTGTCCACGTCTCCTGTTCTTATGTTGATCTAGTTTATAGTTGATAACCTGCACAGACCTGAGACGTCCCCGTATGAGGACACAGGTCTCAGGATATGAAACATTGGCTCATTTTAACATAATGTAAATGTTTTATTTTCTTTAACTTCCAGGATGTTTGAGTCCGTTCATGAACAAATCGTTTCTTTTATCTTTAACAGACTGAGATAAAGTCTTAAAGGAGACATGACGTCCATCAGTTCTTCACATGGACCTGGTCTGTCTGTGCCCCCCTGTAGAGGGGCCGGTCTGGATCAGCACTGACCGGTTTACAGACTGTTTAAGATCATTATGGGTTCGATTTAAGACCTTTACCTTCAAAAGAACATTTAACTGAGGCTGGACTCCAGTAATGAGGAGCAGGACCACGAGGGTCCAGGTCCAGAGGAGGCCACACAGAACAAACGGTCTGAGACTGACAAGACCTGGTCTAGGACTGTGGATCTGGTCCAGACCAGGTCCCTGGTTCCTCAGAACAAGATGAAAACTGTTTTTTTCTCTTTTATTATATGAAGCAGAAATAAAACCAACGTGTTTAATGTATTTATAATAAAATCCTGAATCAGGAGCTGCTGTTTGCTGCCGTCAGTCTCTGGTGTCAACAGCTTCCTGGACCTGGTCCTGGTCCTGGTCCTGGTCCTGGTCCTGGTCCTGGTCCTGGACCCGGTCCTGGTCCTGGTCCTGGACCCGGTCCTGGTCCTGGTCCTGGACCCGGTCCTGGTCCCGGTCCAGTGAGGTCAGTGACTTTTCTTGGAGGAGCCGAAGCCGGAGAAGCCCATGACGGCCGCCATCTCGTCGTCCTCCTCCAGGTCCACGTCCTCCTCCGCCCTCCTCTTCCTCTCCTTCAGCTTCTCCTTCTTGTAGGCCTTCGCCTTCTCCTCCTGACACAACACAGGAACAACACAACTCACATCATGGGTTCATTCAGGATGTGGCTCCTCTAAGCAGCTCCTCCCGGCCTCCTCACCTCCTCCCGTAGCTCCTTCATCCGCTCCTCAAAGTCGTACTCCTTCTGCTTCTCCTCCAGCTTCTTCTTGTTCACCTCAAAACGTTTCTTCACCTGATCCAGAGACGAGCGCTCCACCCTCATAGACATGCCCAGGTTCCTCTGGTCTGCAACACAACGGCACAACGGTAACACAACCACAGCAACAACACAACGGTAACACAACCACAGCAACAACACAACCACAGCAACAACACAACGGTAACACAACCACAGCAACAACACAACGGTAACACAACCACAGCAACAACACAACCACAACAACAACACAACCACAGCAACAACACAACGGTAACACAACCACAGCAACAACACAACCACAGCAACAACACAACAGTAACACAACCACAGCAACACGACAGATGTGTATTTTCATGTGTCCTCTGATTGGACCAATAACACAACAGAATAAAAATCTACAAGTAACAACAACAACTACACATTTTAACTTTAACTTTAGTTTAAAGAAGAACGATTAGGTTTAATAAACTATCCTTAAAATCTGGGTCTGTCTAGTCCTGGTCCTGTCTAGTCCTGGTCCTGTCTAGTCCTGGTTCTGGTTCTGTCTAGTCCTGGTCCTGTCTAGTCCTGGTCCTGGTCCTGGTTCTGTCTAGTCCTGGTCCTGGTCCTGTCTAGTCCTGGTCCTGGTCCTGTCTAGTCCTGGTCCTCTCTAGTCCTGGTTCTGTCTAGTCCTGGTTCTGTCTAGTCCTGGTCTCTCTAGTCCTGGTCCTGTCTAGTCCTGGTTCTGTCTAGTCCTGGTTCTGTCTAGTCCTGGTCCTGTCTGGTCCTGGTTCTGTCTAGTCCTGGTCCTGTCTGGTCCTGGTTCTCTCTAGTCCTGGTCCTGTCTAGTCCTGGTTCCTGAATGTCTCTTCCATGGACCAGGTCAGAGCCTCTGATGAACCGTATGTTTGACACCTGTGCTCTACCTACTGTCGCTGATTCGATGCTAACTAGCGACCTAGCAGCAGTAGCATAGGAAGGCGGGGCTTGTGAAAGGGGCGGGGCTTGTGAAAGGGGCGGGGCTGTGAACTCACGTTTCTTCCCGTTGATGTGATCCAGGAAGTTGATGGAGTCTTTGACGACACAGTCACAGACGTTACAGTAATAACTGGAGGAGAAGAAGAAAACACGTCCTGTTAGAAGCTGCCCTGATTCTAAAGAGGCTCAAGCTCCGGCTCCGCCCCCGTACCCGCCCATCTCAGCCTGGGGCGTGGTCTTGGTGATGACGATGGTCTTCCCCAGCTTGGACTCCAGGTCCACCTTGTAGTCTCGGTGGCGCAGGAGTTCCCTCTTGACGGGCGGCGCCGTCTTCCCTGAAAGACACGGGATCAAAGATCAGCGACACAGAAGAAACCAGACGGAGGGAAGACGCCGCGGGAACGAATGAATGAATGAATGAATGAATGAATGAATGAACGAACGAACGAACAGGCCTCTCACCATCTCTCCTCTCCCGGTCTCTCTCCTCCGCCAGACGTTTCTGGGCGAGGTTCTCGAACTCGTCCTTGTCCCATTTTCGCCGGAAGTCGTTTTTGTTGGACTGGAAGAGAAGACGAAGGCGTCTCAGTGAAGACACGGAGGACACAGAGGACACGTCCCCTCACTCAGTTCAGATTAAGATTAAAAAACATTTATCCACAACAGAGAAGATAAATGATGAAATAAAGCTCTACATGCAGAGATTTAAACCCTACGTCTGTTACCAGTCACACAAAACATCTGAAGTTGTTTTATTGGTTTTGAAGCTGTAGATGTCTTCACTCCATCGTATCTGACACACTTAAAATACAGGTTCCTTCCACATCCAGGTCTCCTGATCCTGAAGGTTTCAGCTAAAGGCTCTGGACCCTGGACCGGTCCGGACCCGAGGGTCTCACAGCTCCAGATCTGTTGAAACCTTCAAACCACATTGATTCTGATTCTGTTTTGTGTCTTTTTAGTCTCATTGTCAGAGACAACGTCCCTCTTTTAAATGAAATACATAAATAAATATAAAACCTTAAACACCTTTTAACCACTTCTTTCCCTTTAAATGAGTTATGGTGTATTCATGTTTGCATTAGTCTTTGTGTTATTACTCGTGCTTTTATTTTATTGTATTATTATTGTTCAATATCAAGACTCAAGAATCATTTATTGACATAAGGACATTTTGAATGTTAGCTCCTGGATAAAGTATTGCAAAGATAAAAACAGTACAAAAAGCACTAAAATAAATAAATAGAACTATGTGGTTTTATTTTAGTACTGTTGATGCTTTTATGTCGCTGTTAACACAGAGGACCGGGATTCAAAGTGTTTCTGTTGTGGCAGTTAGCTTAGCTCAGGCTAACTCTTAGCATCCTCGTCCTGCTTCAGTACTAACAACAAACAAACAGTTCACGTGTAAAATAAAACCTTTAAAACTAAACATTGTTACGCGAACGCCGCTACGTTTTGAAACGAACCCGGAAACGTTCGCTTTGTTGTCAGTTAGCATGCTAGCTATCGTTAGCTGCGAGCACCTAACGGCTTTTAAAACATTTTAACGGGACTCAGTCTGAGTCCAGGTCTCATCGGGGCAATGGTTTAGTTCAACTGGAGAGATTCACGAAGCATTTACACCTTTTTATACGTTTTAATGTGATAATAAAAGAAAAAGCTCCGGTCTGACGCTCACCCCACTGCCGGACGCCATCTTGTTTATTCTGTGATCGGAAACAACAGCGTTGATGTTGTTTTTTTGAAGAGCGCCTCCTGCAGGAGCGGAGCCAAGCGACGAGTTCTGTTATTACAGCCTCACCTGCTGCCTCAGGTGTACGAAGAGTATCACCCACCCACGAGAAAAAAAAAACTAAATAAAGTAAAATACAATAAAATAAATTTTAAAAAAAAATGAGAGGAGGAAGAGATTTATTTTTCATTCCAGATAAAGGTCGAAATGTCGGGAATAACGTCGAAATACAATCTAGACATGAAAATACCCGGAAACAATGTTTAAAAATATGAATCCGGATTTGTGATCTGATCGGAGGTGAAGTGTAAGAAGAGAAAGTCGGTGAGACGCCCCGCCCCCCCACTCACCTCCGCAGCTGCAGCTCATTGATTAAAAAGCTGTGAAATCGGAATAATGGCGTCTGTTCGTCTCAAGTGAAGACGCAAAACTCAAAGTGCAGCAGAAATGTCAACGAGCGGAGTGGAAACGGCAGCTCGGAGCCCGCTGCTCTCCTCCAGGTATGTAGAACCAGGACCAGAACCAGGACCGGGACCGGGACTGACAGGGTCCAGACAGGTGAAGGTTAATCTTGATTCCCTGCAGCTGATCTCACAACAATCACAACCATCCAGAAGTGAGGGGGAAACTAAAATACTTTTACACTGTGTGTGAGTTGGAGTTAGAGTTGGAGCGTCTTATCTGTAGGGAATCTGAAGAATCTCACTGTGGAGGTTGATTATCCTCTGAAGCTTTAAACTAAATAAGATTTCACTTTGTCTCCAACAATTACATCCATGAACCTGTTGGTTGTTTTTATTTATTCAGGTTTATTATTTTTAGCTCTAAACTTTTGTGATTTCCCTAAAAGTCAAACTTTAACACTGTTAAATAAATAACTGAATAAATAAAACCCTGACGAAGTATCTGGGTGACTAACTTAACCCTGTTTTATGTTCTAACGATACTTTTATAGATATTTTGGGAGGAATTAATTTAGCCTGCTGCTGAAGCACAGGTGTCAAACATGTGGCTTGAGGCCCAAACGTGGCCACCAGAGGATCTAATGAGGCCCACGGCATGAATTTACTGAGCTGCTGTTCCTGTATCCGTGATTTCACCCAGTGGACAGAACACGACGCCAATGAGCCCAAAATGCTCTTATTTGTCTGAATGTTTATTAAATGTAAACATTTCCATAATTTACTTGAATGGATAAAATCTGGAGTTGTTGGTGTTTGTCAGTTGTGTTGCTGGAGATCAAACTGAACTTTCTCTGGTCCTGAACCAGGACGAGTTGGACGCTTCTGAGCTAAACTGAACATCCATTAACAAAGCAGCTAACATGCTAAGTGAACCCTGCTGACTCCGGTTCTGTCTCAGCTTCTGTTTCAGCCCGTGGTCGTGTGTCTGTGCGAAGGGCTGGTCGGCGGCCATGTTGAACGGCCTCCCTGACCCGGTGCTGGCCGCCGCCTCCTCCGCCCCCGAGCCATGGCTCCTCCCCGGCTGCAGCTCCGTCTACGACAGCCTGGTCAGGTACGACGAACGCTGGGTTCTGCCCCGCTGGACGGTCCGGACCGCGGTCCTGACGGTCCGGACCGTGGTCCTAAAGGTCCTTAGAGACCAGAGCTGCTCCTAGTGGACCAAGAATAAGAAAATTAAATTAAAGCCTGATGTTTTCTCAGAGTTGTTCCTAGATGGAGGTAAAGATAAAAGAACGTTCTGCAGTGAGATGTGTTCTCTATTGACATCGTAACCGTAAATCAATAAATGACTGAGGCAGCGCTGCTGTTACATCTAAATGTTTAGTAACTGGTGGAGATGGAGCAGAGAAAACCGGATCACCCAGAACCTGGATCCGGTTCTAGCCTCAGTCTGACCCACAGGAGGAGGTTGGTGGATCTTGGCCCGACACCAAACTCCTGCTTATTTACTGTAGATGAACTAAACCTGAAGGTTCTGCCCCTGACCGACGGTCTCGACAGAGACTGGACTTCCTGAGAACCTGAGGACGTTGGTTACGTCAGAATATGACCATAAACAGACTGAACATGTAAAGACATGAGTTACAGGAAGATGTTCTTCATGTGTCTGCTTGTCTCCACAGTAACGTGTCTCCGACGCCGTCTCCTCCTGCTGCCGGGGGACCACGAGGACGAGAGCGAGCATCCAGCAGCAAACCCCGCAGGTGTTTTATTCATTATCCTTTAACCTCCAGGAACCAGGAACCATCTGTGGTAACGTGGTTCCTGGTTCCTCTCAGTGAGGTTTAGTGTCATGTGGTTTTCATTGAGCCAATCAGAGAAGATCCAGGAAACATTGTCAGGTCTGATCAGGGTCTAATGTGGTCTACAAGGTCCCCCCTCTGCAGGAACTCTGAGCTCATTCATCTGGATTTAACACAGTAACATTAAAGCATTTGAATAAATGCACTAAAGTAAAACAATCTTCTGACATCACACAGTAACACTCTGGAGAACTTTATGATAATTAGATAATTGGTTAATTAATGCAGTAATGAGCTGAAACACATGTTTGGACCAAACATTGTCTTGTGTTGGTGGATTTTAATAGTTTAACTAATTACAGGGTACAGCTAGCTTAGCTTAGCTTAGCTTAGCATTCCGATTAGAGCTGGATTTATTGTTAAAGGCTCGTAATGAGGCTGTTCCTGACGCTCTGCAGGTCGTCCATCTTGGAGCGCTGCATCCTGAAGGTGTCCACCAGCAGCGTTGCCGTGGGGACGGACGACGTGGACAAGAGGTCGGTACGAGTCCCTGCCGCCCGGCTTCATCAACACACTTTCATTTAATGGTCGAATGGTACATGAGCAACGCTAAACGTCTTCCATCACGTTCAGGGGTTAAAGTTCTACATCAGACATGGAGCTGCTTCTCTTCTGACTCCACTTCTTTTAAAGTGGTGCTAGTTTCTATGTGACGCTAACATCATGTTTCTGTGTGTAATGAAGACTTGACAAAATACTTCATATAAACAATAACTGTGTGTTCACACTTATCTTGTATGAACATCCTGCTGCTTCATGGACCAGCTAACAGGTGTTAAACATATGGCCCACGGGCTAAAGGCAGCTCACCAGAGGGTCGGACCAGGACCAGGACCAGCACCAAGACCAGGACCAGAACCAGAACCAGACATTACACAGCAGATTTCAGTTCATCAATGAAAAGAACGAATGTCTCTAATTTATCCACTGGTTTATTCAGAGAAGTCAACACAACACTGAGACCAGGACTCGGACCCAGACCCAGGACTGGACCCGGACCCGGACCCAGACCCAGGACTGGACCCAGACCTTCTCCTACTTTCCTTGTTCTTCTTTGCACTAAAACAAGTGGAAAGAGTCTGTAGTTGTTGTTACTTCTAGGTTGTTGTTCTGTTGTGTTACTGGTTCCGTCCGTTTAGATCAAACTGGTCTGGATGTGGCATTAAACCATGGCGTCTTATAGTTTTAAGGTGTGTGTTGACCTTACGTGTCCCTGCAGGACCCCCCTTGGCCGTTGTTACCCCCGCCTGCCGGACCCGGCCAACACGGAGACCAACGCCGCGGTCCTGAAGCGGCGGCAGAAACAGATCCAGTACGGGAAGAACACCAGCGGCTACCAGAGCTACCTGCAGCAGGTCCCCAAGTGAGAACTCATGTTAAGGGGCTAACGCTAACATGCTAACGTTGAGCTCCCCCTGGAGGCTGCAGTAGAGGTCTTAGGCCCCGCCCCCTCCATGTTAGTGGGCGGGACTTAGGCCAAACTGAAACACTCAAATGCACAGAAATAGTAAAACAAATCATTTATTGGAAGGACGGTTTCAGTCATTTGAGGGAGTTAATATAACGCTGGTGAATGATCATGTGAGTTTTGTTTTAGTCATTTTACGCTGGTCGACTCCAGCCTAAAGGAGTCTGGTCTGAAGAGGGACTCCAGGACCCGTCCTCCTCCAGGACCCGTCCTCCTCCAGGTCCTCTGGTGTAGCTCCTAGCTGGGCCTAAAGGAGTCTGGTCTGAGGAGTGACTCCAGGACAGGAGCTGTGATGTCGGTGAGGAGGTGTGATGTCAGGGAGGAGGAGTCAGGGAGGAGGTGCAGGGAGGAGGTGCAGGGAGGAGGTGCAGGGAGGAGGTGCAGGGAGGAGGTGCAGGGAGGAGGTGTGATGTCAGGGAGGAGGTGCAGGGAGGAGCTGGGCTTGAGCCCGTTGCTACGTATGAGGCATCATGTCATTGATCCATAGAACGGAGTCACATCCACAGACTGAATCCTAGAATCTGATCTATGAGACTGAAGAGAAATAAATAGCAGATCTACTTTAGGACCATTAGGACAACGGGACCTGGATCTTATGAGGACGTTAGTTTGACAGTGACTGAACTCTTTTCTCCAGACACCTGAGGGACCTGAAGCTCCACCCGTCCACCCCCAACAAGTACAGGAAGTACAGCCGGCGCTCGTGGGACATGCAGGTGCGTCTCTGGAGACGAGCTCTGCACCTGTGGGACCCTCCAATCAGCAGCCAGGACGACACGGTCGACCCCGTGGAGCAGCTGTAGGGGCTTCTTTTCCACCTTCTTCCTCCTTTTCTAAATAATGAACTGTTTGAGGGACTGATGTGTTTCCGTAGGCAGAGCCAGCTGGCCAAGATGACCTCTGACCTCTGTGAGGACAGAGGAGTCGACCAGAGAGAGAAGGAGACGCTCGTGGCCTCTAAAGCCTCCTCTGGGTGTCCTCCATCGGCCGCCATGTCTCTGGAGCTTCCTGGAGCCTGGACACCGGTACTTCATTTATTTTGTTTGTTTGATCAGCAACAACTTCAAAGTACTGAACATCCAGAATATTAAGTTCTCTCTGCAGCAGCGCCCCCCGGTGTCTGGAGGCCACCACCTACAGTTGGCCTCCATGTAAACCAGCTGCAATTAACAGAATGTAAACGGGAAAAACAATCTAATACGACATAAATTAGATCTGAGCTGCTGCAGGTGAGTCTGGTCTAAAAAGACCAAATAAATCGGGATCATGTTCTGGACCCTGGTCTCGATGGGTAGTAATCAGTAATATGGGTCTGATTAATTAGTTCTGAACTATAATCTAGAAGATATTTAAGTAGAAACTCATCCATCTAGACCTGGACCAGACAGGACCAGGACCCAGAGTCTCTAGAAACACCACAGAGCTCACGTGTTCTCCAAAGGTTCTAGTAACATAGAACCTGGTCCACTCTCCATCTGGACATTAGGATTAAATTAGGCTACATGCAACATAGCGATGCTAAGCTAAGAGTCAATACAAGATGTATTGACTATATTTAAATTTTGAAGTTAAATGCTAATGTTCAGTTCAGTCTTAGTTGGTTCATCTAGAGGTTTAAGAGTCCAATGATTTAACATTAAGTCTGAAACGTTGTCAAATTGAAATGATTTGAGAGAATGAGAACTAATAAGAATATGGATCTGATCTTTAAACTAAGACCGGTTTGACTAGTAAACTTGTATTAATGTTGTTGAAGTGAGTTCTGTGTCTTCTCTCAGTGTCTTCTCTCAGTGTCCCATCATCTTTCTTGTCTGTAGCCAGAGACGAGCCGCCGGCCTGTTCGCTCTCCTCCCGGCTTCAGCTACTCCCTCCAAGGTCGGCTAACACCTGACGACAACATGGCCGACTGGCTCCGCCTCCTGCTCGAGGCCGACGACGCCCACGGTAAGAACTTATAATGCAAATCTAACCTGGACATTTCTACAGCTGATCAACACATTTAGTTATTTACAACTATTTCCATTAAAACTATTTAGGACCATGTCCACAACTATCAGGTGTCCAACCAGTAATAATGTCTGAATGTCTCTAAACTGTCTCCTGTCTCCATAGACTGAATATAGCCTCACTGTTGCTTAGCAACCACTGACACATCATGTCCTGATTGGTTGATGGATGCATGTTTCCACCAATAGGAAAGAGGCTGTCATGTTGTTTCTTTCTATCATGTGTAGCTGGCTAGCTCTCTCCTCCTGCTAGCTCTCTCCTCTTGCTAGCTCTCTCCTCTTGCTAGCGCTCTCCTCTTGCTAGCGCTCTCCTCTTGCTAGCGCTCTCCTCTTGCTAGCGCTCTCCTCTTGCTAGCGCTCTGCTCCTGCTAGCTCTCTGCTCCTGCTAGCTCTCTGCTCCTGCTAGCTCTCTGCTCCTGCTAGCTCTCTCCTCTTGTTAGCATTTTCCTCCGTGAACCAAACATGACGACAATATTCAGGAAAAAGACTCAGTTATTTAGAACAGTCTAGTTTTACTTGGTCTAGAAACACGAGTTAAAACCTGATCTTTGGGCTGAAGTTTCTAAGGTAAAAATAGACTCTGTGAGAAGCGTCTTGATGCTATGTCGTCTTAAACTGGCCATGTTATTTGGATGTCGACAAGAGTCCACAAGAGGGCGCCATTCAGATGACCGTCTGTAACCGTGGCAACCACCCCCATGGCAGCTGCACATTGTATATTTCATTAAAACATGGGAAATTAGAAACACTCAAATGTTTCTGCATTGAAGCGTCTCTCAGTTTTTGATCGTGAGGTTTGTTATCTTTGATTCTCAGACTTCGGCTCAGACGATCAGCAGGTTCCTGTGTTTTCCGATCAGCTGCTGTGGAATCCGTACTGACCGTGGGAGCAGGATGATCGGGTCCTTGATCCCCGTCTCTGATCTACGTCAGGTTTTCCCAGCGGCTCCTCTGAGTTTTTGATTGACGGCCGAACTCTGACCTGAACGTTTTATTTTGCACTTGGTTAATTTTTGTTGAACTACATCATCACTGCGTCGTGTTCTGCACAAAAAAGGAAAAGCTGCTAATTTATTCTGTTTCTGGAATCACTGGTTCTTTGTGTTTGTCCGTGTGGTGTCACCTTTGTCTCTTATATCCACGTCCCCGTCGAGCTCGGCTGTCTTCGTCTCCGTCCGGGTTGAGCAACTGTTTTTTCTCAAAAACAAAACGAAAAAAGAAAACCTGGCTAGTCAGGATAAGGCTGTCGCTTTGTGTTGCTGTGACTTTATTTTCTTTTATTTTTCAATTTGTTGTTTTTGTGCTTCTTGATTATTGAGAGCAAAGCTGAAGGATGTGATTAATAAAGATGTAAATAAAGTGTTATAAACTCACAGGCTGCTCTGAGTGTTTTTGTACAACACCAGGAAAAAAACTTCAATTACATGGAAAATTTAATTTGAATGTAAAATTTTCTGCTTTGGAAATGAAAGATGGAAACGCTTTAATCTAGAGGTGTCAAAACTAATTTGTTAATGTGGATGAATCTGATTAATAATTTGAACTCAATGAAGCATCTGCAGCAGAATGAGTCCAGACAGCACGTTGGTCCTCTCCATGGGACATTTGAGGACAAAGACACCAAGAGGGACCAGTGGAGACACATAAAGTATCATCACACTCTGCAGGAAGGAGTTTTCTTTCCAGCTTCAAACAGCACATGAACCAAGCCAAGCATACGTTAGTCGGGGATTCTGCTAGCACTTGGGCTAACGCGGCTAACAGCTGGAGACAAACCAAGACAAACCAAGACAAAGACAAGCTGCCAATGCTGCTGCTAATATGTGTCCACTCCTGCAGCCACTGTTCACTGGGAGACACTGTTCTCAATAAGAAGCGTCAGCTCTCCTCTGGTTGGACAATGTCCACAAGTTAGTTTGTCTCCGTAGCAACAGGGACACATTCATGAGGACACATGGTGGACAAACAAAGACACAAAAAGTTGTTGAAGGTGTTTAATGAACTCGTTCAGTGCAGATATATTCTCTTCTTCCTGGAGTCTGTTTGATCAACAGTGAAACGCATCAGTGGAGATTAAATCTTGATGAATCAAAATTAATTCACATGAACCCTGAGATTAATCTGATTAAAAATAGTTAATGGTTTAACAGAACCAATTTAAATATTTCAAATTTCTCTGACACAGAAGATCGCGTTCATTTTAGTTCATTTTCCAAATGCTAGGCTGTTTTTAATCTAATTTTATTGTTCTAATGCGGGTTTATCCTCCAACCATCACTGGTCCTGCTGTAAACAAGCCGCCGTGTCAGCATGACAACTCCAACTCCCAGCATGCCCCGCGCTGCTGGCGACTCCTGCTCGCCGCTGCATTCATTTTGATTCATTCATTTTATTTTTAATATTAGTTCTGTTCTGGAGGTGATCTGTCGTCCCCGTGAAGACTCGAGGAAATAAACTAAAGGAGTAAATAATCTGCAGGTGCTGTGAGGAGGAGGTGAAGCACCTCCCTCCTCCTCCTCCTCCTCCTCCTCCTCCTCCTCCTCCTCCTCCGGTTGGCACCGTAAACGTTATTTATGAATGCCTGCCGCTCACGGGCGTGTGCACGCTGATTCTTTATTATTATGATGATTATTATTATTATGTGCTGATCGTTTGTGGCGGATGTTCGGGTCCGGACCGGAGGCTGCTCGGTCCGCTCGGTGCGGTTAAACCCCGACTTTAATTCATCGCGCTCGGTTTGGTGCTGACAGCGGCGGCGGGCGGAGCGGTTCTGCTCTTTAATAATACTGGGTCAATACACCGAGCACCGCCGCGGTCTGACACCCTCCACCCGCAAGGTAAGCACACGTCCCCGGCCGAGGGAGGGAGATCAGCGGTTATCTGGGTCCGTGGCTCCGTGGTTCGGTGGTTCGGGGTCCGGGCTGCATCCCGCAGCATCCCGCCGTGTTTTCCTCCTCGCAGGCCGGCCACACGCGTCCATCACCGCCGATAATGGGGCTGTCATGGACCCTGGTCCTGGTCGCGCTGTGAAGGGAACCGGTGTGTTCGGGGGTTTGGGTTTATTCAGGTGTAACGTGTCCGGGGTGAGTGATGGGGAGCACGGAACCGGGAGCATCCCGTCTGATGTCTGCTGGTTTGTTTGTTAAATCACGGCGGCTAACGATGCTAGCAGCTCACTTAGCTACCGACGGCTACCGTTAGAATAATGTGATAACAATAAACTTTATGTCTGGAGCACATTTCGTAAAACGCTGCAGCTCAGAGTGCTTCACAATAAAAGAAAGGATGTTAAGATGAACATAAGAACATTTAAAAACATGACAACACGGAGGGAAAGAGATAAAACAACAATAAAATGAAAAGTCTTGCCCTAGCATTAGTGCGGAGCCTTCACGAAGGTCGCTGAAGATTTAACTATTACTCACTCTCGGTGATATGCGATTTAATAATAAAAACAAGAAAGAAAAAAAATGCATGAATAGGAGTTAATTAAAAGATGTAATGCAACAGCATAAGTCAGTCGTGCAAGGGGTGCAAATCAGTGTTAAAAGCTAAGTAAAAGCTAATTTAAAGCTAGAGTGGACGGATATGTTTTTAGCTATTGAGTCGGCTTCCCTCATGTAAAGGTGGTGTGTTCCGGAGCTTAGGGGCGTAGGTAACAAAGGCCGCATCCCCAATTTCCCTTCGACTGCTGTAGGAACCTCCAGCAAATCAGCAGCAGCAGCAGCAGCGCATCCAGCCGTTAGCCACCGTTAGCCACCGTTAGATTTGTGTCTGTGAAGGTTCTCAGTCACCCAGATCATGGCGTTTAAAAAGGCAACTGGACTCGTAGAGGTTTGAAAAGACGCTTCATCCAAGTAGCTTCATCAGTGAGAGCGTCTTCTCCAAACTCTTCAAGTCCAGTTTCCTTTGTAAACGCCTTTGGACTATCGCTAGCCACCGCTAGCTACCGTTAGCCGCTGTTAGTTGCCGTTAGTTACCGTTAGCTGCTGTTAGCTACGGTAGGCTACCGTTAGCTATATGTCTGTGAAGGTTCTCGGTCATCCGGGTCATGATTTATCCAAAGGGAATTTTAAAAGTACACTTTAAAAACTCGAAGTCTAGTTTTGCTATTTCAAACGCTCTTGACTACAGTGGGCCGCTTGTAGGTGCCGTCAGTAACCGTTAGTCGTTGTTAGCTGCCGTTGGCTACCGTTAGCCGCTATTAGCTTCCGCTGGCTGCCGTCAGTTGCCGTTAGTTACCGTTAGCTGTCATTATTTATCGTTGGCTACCGTTAGTTACTATTAGCCGCTGTTAGCTACCGTTGGCTACAGTTAGCTATCTAAGCTACCATTGACCGCTGTTAGCCGATGTTAGCTACCGTTAGCCCCTGTTAGCTACCGCTAGCCGCTGCGCTTTGGTGCAGCCAGGCGGACATTGTATTAGCCCGGATCCCTGCAGTGTGTGAGGCTGCGGTGGCAACTAGGTTTAATTCAGTACTTAGATTTCAGCAACTAAAATCAGTCATGTATTTCTCCGACCTTGACAGAGAAAGACGGTTGACTTATTATTTATAGCTAGCTAGCTAGCTAACGGCTCAGGTGAGCTACACTGCAGCTAGCTCAGTCATGTCAGTGGACACCAATTGGACACAAATCTGAATAATGACACTTTCTATATGGCTCCTTTCAGATTTGTCAACACTTATCCCAAACTGAGACAAGGGAGACTTCACCTGCTGTGCTTAGCATCCCTGCTTGAAAACAATTAGCTACATTGGCTACAAACTAGCAGCAACAGAAGCTTTGGATGCTGAAACGTCCACCCCATGACTATTAAGGGCTCATCTGTCTGGTCGTTGTGTGTCTGGTTCTTTTTGACCCAAAAACTCATGATATTTCTTCCTGAGGCCACAAAACTTCAAACCAAACTCCTAACAATGTACCAGGCCGGGCTCAAAGCTCTGATCCAGCCTCAGATACACCAGTCAGTGCTAACTACATAGCTAGTGACTCTGACTGGCTGTTAATGTTGAAACCTTGTTAATTGAATTAAAATGTGTTTATTTATTAATAGTAACAGCCCTGATTGACTCAAATCTCTTTAAAAAACCTGGAGATAATTGTTACTGATATTTCAGTAGCAGCAAAGGTTCTCAGTCATCCAGATCATAGCGTACCCACAAACATAACCAAAGAAACTAAGCCAAAACAGCTGTGTTAGTTGGGTTTCTAGACTAGAAAAAGCTACTTGGATGAAATGTCTTGGCCTTTGTTTGGATTGTTCTTTGGATACAGCCAACTAGCGTTTTAGCTAAGTAGGAACTAAGGAACAATCCTGAGCCACGTAAGAAAATCTAGCCTGAACTTCCACAAACATTATGTGCACAGGTAAAGTGCAGCTAGCTTCCAGATCCACGTTAAGCTGGAGTCTGATTCTGGGCCAATAAGAACATCTGAACATTGTAGAGTTGAATTAGCCAACAATAAAACGGCTGACGTCAAAGACGTTAGATGTTTGTCCCCGTAAAAGATACAGAAAAGGAAATAACTTTAAAAAGATGAAGACTTAGCAGCAGTTCAGGCATTTGTTAAAAAAGAAACTTACATCATGTTCATATTCAAGGTTTTCAGCTGTGTGTGTTTTTCTCTATGAATGTGTGTCTGCTGATGCTGTTTGATTCATTAACAAACACTGGACACTAATACTGTGGAAATGTTCCCTATTCCATGTATTTTCATCAAGGAGTCAACCAGTATCAGAAAAAATGAATTTTGAAACCAGTCGTCATCAGAGGACGATATCTTTCTCTCTATCTTGAGTTTCTTTTCATTTCATACGTTTTCTTTCTAAGTTTAATTCTTCTGGAGATGAAAACGCCTTTTTTCCATTTTTTGTTTTGACGGGAAAACACTTTGCTTCGCTTTTACTCCTCTGTCCATCACCACATTAAGCCCCGCCCACACAATCTGATTGGCCCAGCAGATCTTAGCTTGTTACGAAGGTTCCACTGTTCTGTCGCCACTAAATACTACAAAGGACATTTTTACATTTCTAATAATAAATGAATCCATCCTCTAGGTGTGTTGCTGGGCAACAGCCGACTGATGATGCCTTTGTGAAAGTGGGCGGGGCTACTCTGCCCTGAGGCAGCAAGGAGGAGGAGTCTCAGCCCTCAGCCCCTCCCCCTTCTTCTCCTGTACCTGAACAACTGGACGGACACACGGACGGCCATAGCTCTCCCCTCCCTCCTCCTCCTCCCTTCTCTCCCCCTTTCTTTCCTCCTCCTCCTCCCCTCCTTCCTCCCTCGCCTCCCTCCTCACCTCCTGCCGCCATGTTGTGGTCACGCTGCTGGTCGAGAGTCTGAGGAAGACTCTGGAAGGCAACTCTGCTCAGTCTGGGGACGTCTACCTGGTGAGTGTCTCACCTGTAGTCTCACCTGTAGCCTCACCCGTAGCCTCACCTGTAGTCTCACCCGTAGTCTCACCCGTAGTCTCACCCGTAGTCTCACCCGTAGTCTCACCCGTAGTCTCACCCGTAGTCTCACCTGTAGCTGGTAGTTTTTGATGTTTTTCAGTGTTGAGGTGTTAGCTTAGCCTGATCGTCTGTGTCGATGTGTAATCCGACCTGGAGGAGGAGCTGTGGACGGCTGCAGCTCCACCTGGTGGCCCCGGGGGGAACCTGTCTGATAGTCTTGTGTGGTAGTGGATGAGTCTGATGACGTGTTGGGTTTAACTTTCAGTCCCTGCTGGACCCCAAAACCCTCGCAGAGTGCTGGCCCCCAGATGGCTTGATGCCTGGTGAGTGTCTCCAGTCCAGTGTTACCTGTCCTCACCTGGGTCCACTCTAACCCTCGTCTTCTTGTGTGTGTCCTGTCAGAGAGCAGTTACTGGCAGCTCTGCCCTCCCTCCAAGTCTGGCCTGCAGGGGGGGTTACTGAGCTCTAGTTTCCCCCCGGGCCCCGTGCCCCTGGTGCCCCCAGATGCTCACCTGCAGGAGGGAGGCGACCCCCTGGACGGGGCCCCCCCTCAGCAGCAGCAGCACCGGCCCCTGGCACCCAGCACTTCAGCGTCCGAGTCGTCCCTCCCCGGAGCCCCCGCGCCCCCCCCCGGCCCCGGGCCGCCTCCCCCTCCCCCCCCACCCCCCAAACGCCACTGCCGCTCGCTGTCGGTGCCCGAGGACTTGTCGCGCTGCCGGTACACCTGGCGTCCCAGCGCCTCGCGGGTCTGGACCCCCGTCAGTCGGCAGCAGTGCCACGGGGGGGCGGGGGGAGGAGCCACCGGTGGGGGGGCGGGAGGCGGCATTACGGCGGGAGGAGGGGCCTGTCCTCTCCGTGCTCCCAGCTCCTCCCTGAACTCGTCGCTGCACTCCTCGTCCAGCCCGACCTTCTTCAGCCTGGCGCTGTCTCCGGACTCCCCGCTGCCCTGGAGCTTCCCCTGGGACCCCAGCGAGGCGGCGGCAGGGGGCGGAGCCTGCTGCTGCTTCTTCCCCTCCCCCTCCTCCTGCTCTTCCTCTCCTTCCCCCCTCCACCCGCCTCCCCCTCCTCAGAGGCGTTTCTCCCTGTCCCCCGTGTTAATCAGAGACTCCGCCGCCTCCACCTTCCTCCCCCCTCCTCCTGTGCCGAGCCAAGCGGCGGCGGGTGCGATGGCGCCTCCGCCTGGCTGCTGCGGCGCCGCGGGAGGAGGGGCGGCGGGGGTCCCGGTGCCGGCCTCGCCCTCCTCGGCCTGCAGCACGCCGTCGTCCCTGCGCCGCAGCCTCCCGCCCCCGCTGCCCCGCTGCCACTCGCAACCCTGCGACCTGCTGCTGCTCAAACCCGGCCTGAAGCGGCGCCGCGACCCCGACAGACCCTGCGCCCGACCCGTGCTCGACTTCACCAAGATGACCCAGGTACGGAAACGCTTTATGTATGTGATGGGGTCAGAGGAGGAGGAGGTCAAAGGTCAGGCGGGGGGGGTCTACTTCATGTTTCATAGTTTTCCTGTGCCACATGTCATGTGATTGTTCCTGGATCCTCAGACTCGCAGCATCGACCCTCAGTGTCTGGAGCGCGGCGGCGGCGGCGGCGGCGTTGGCGGCAGGCTGGCCTGCGGCGGCGACATCTTCATGGGCATGGAGCCCTTCATGGGCGACTTCCGGGGCTCCTGCTCGCCGGCCGAGTGCCTGGGACGCACCAGCATCGGGCCCCTGAGCGAGAGCGACGAGGAATGTGGCGAAGACGAGGAGGACGACGAGGAGCGGGAGGAGGAGGCGGTGGAGCGCGAGACGGCGGCTCAGACGCTGTTTGAGAGGGACTGTACAGAACTGGACTTGAACTTAATAGAAGAAAACTAAGGTATTTGTAAATGAAGGCTGTTATCTGTTCAGTTAGTTTTATTTTTAAATTATGTGCCCCCCCCCCCGCCCCCCGCCCATGGACCACCCTCATCTCTACACCACCTCCTTGCCCCCAATCAGCAAGGCTCTCAGGAACAACACCTTCTCATGGGATGAGCTGTTTGATGCCGACAGTTATGATGTGACTACCAGCAGCTTCAGCCGGGACGGACCCCCCCCACCCCCCCCCCCCCCCCCCCCACCCCCACCCCAGCCTGCCCCCCCGTCCCTCTGCCCCCCCGTCCCCCTGCCCCCCCTCGTCTGTCCCGGCGTCTTCCAACACAAGCTGTGAAACTCTGACGTCTGACGAGGCGCCTGAGAAAAGCATCACTCTGACCGAAACCAAAACCACGTCCTTCTTCTTCTTCCTCTTCTTCTTCTTCTTCTTCTTTATTTTTCTCCTTCTTCTTCTTCTTCTTCTTCTTCTTCTTCTTCTTCTTCTTCTTCTTCTTTATTTTTCTCCTTCTTCTTCTTCTTCTTCTTCTTTATTTTTCTCCTTCTTCTGCTTCTTCTTCTTCTATTTTTGTGGCAGTTGACATCAAAGCCCAGAAATAAATTTCAGATCTCATTTACTTCAGCGTTTGTCATCAAATGTGACAACAAAAAATTAAATCAGTAAAAGAATTTAAATGAGAACTGTAATTATTATTATATAAATTCTTCTACTTCACATCAAATATAATAAACCTGATTCCAGAGAAACAAAACTTGTGGAACATTTTAACCACAAACATTTATATTTGCTAATTCACAGCATCTGTAACTTTATACGAACGTGTCAGAGTCACGTGACCTCGGCCTGGTGATGCGTTCAGGGTCCCGTCAGACGTCACTGAGGGCAGGTAGGTAGCCACTGATGCTGTCATTTACCTGAGTGTTCGCACATTCCTGCTGCTCACCTGTCAATGAACAAACACTGTGTGTGTGTGTGTGTGTGTGTGTGTGTGTGTGTGTGTGTGTGTGTGTGTGTGTGTGTGTGTGTCACCCCTGGTGGTCATGTGACCTGCATCCACGTTAAATCCAGATTGTGACTTTTCGTTTGTGTGTTTAAAACTTAAACTATGGCTGAACACTAATCAATAACTGACCAATCAGAAGCGTTAGCACAGGAGTGGGCGGGGCTTATGTCCTGTGATATACTGCATGTGGCCACCAGGGGGCGACAAACCGGAAGAAATAAAATCCACCTTGTTTTTGTTTGTGACTTCTTACAACAACTACTTTTACTGTGACTCATGATCATTGTAGGAACAGATCTTCCAGCGCTTCCAGTGGCTGATTGATTAAATCCTGAAACTAGACGCAGTGACTTAGATTCTGGTTCGGTCGGACTGAAGCTTGACGGCAGCATCTCAACAGAAACAAAAGTACATTTGCAGCCATCTTGGTTTCAGTTGTTGCAGTGAGATGATCCATCGCAGCAGATTTGATTTATTTTTGATCGCGTTCAGACGTTTGAGCGTAGAAATACAAACCCAGGAGACAATCAACATGTAACCGGTAACAGAAATGTCCCCGAACGCATCAGAAAGGATTCACTGACGAGAACAATGAGAAAATGTCAAGAAAATTGTTGCATCAACAAATTAATCTTTGATCACAGCAGCTGATGCTGAGAAACAAACGGCCAGTTAGTCGAGTTTAGCAGAGTCACAATGATGCTGCTAAAAAACCTGAAAATAGAGGTGTGAAAATTAGCTGCAGCTAGCATAGCTCTGCAGCAGCTAGCACAGCTCTGCAGCAGCTAGCACAGCTCTGCAGCTAGCACAGCTCTGCAGCAGCTAGCACAGCTCTGCAGCAGCTAGCACAGCTCTGCAGCAGCTAGCATAGCTCTGCAGCTAGCATAGCTCTGCAGCAACTAGCACAGCTCTGCAGCTAGCACAGCTCGGCAGCAGCTAGCATAGCTCTGCAGCTAGCATAGCTCTGCAGCAGCTAGCATAGCTCTGCAGCAGCTAGCACAGCTCTGCAGCTAGCACAGCTCTGCAGCAGCTAGCACAGCTCTGCAGCAACTAGCACAGCTCTGCAGCAGCTAGCATAGCTCTGCAGCAACTAGCACAGCTCTGCAGCTAGCACAGCTCTGCAGCAGCTAGCACAGCTCTGCAGCTAGCATAGCTCTGCAGCAGCTAGCACAGCTCTGCAGCAGCTAGCATAGCTCTGCAGCAGCTAGCATAGCTCTGCAGCTGTATCCAGACTGCAGAGCTGCAGTTAGTTCCCACACTAAGGTTAGTGTGATAAGAAAAAATCACAAATTAACTTTCAGTGTCGACAGCTAATTAGTGGAGCTCAGTGGAATCGTAGTAGCTGCTGCCTCTGACTTCAGATCATCAGTTGATCTTCAGATTAAGTTTGGCTCAGTAGCTACAGGACTGACAGGATGTGTGTTAAACAGTCTCTATGGTGATTCTGTCATTTTCAGCTTCTACCTCCACGGGACAGTGTCACGTTCGTCTGCTGCCATGTCGATCAAAACCTTGTGACTCTTAAAGGAACAGTTCAGCATTTAGTGAAATATGATCACGTTTTCTTTACTGTAGAGGTGAAACATTAACCCCTGATATTTATTAAAGTGGATGGTGGCGTTAGCTTAAATAGAACCGCAACAGTCTTCCAAAGTTTTAATGCTGTGTTCACATATATCATTTTAAACTCAAATCATAATATTCGGATTTATTTTGCAGTAGCTCCTTTGAAAGTGATGCTGTCTGGTGATGGACGTTAAGTCAATGAACCCAAAGTTTGAGCTTCGGCTTTAAGTCAAGATTAAAGTAAAAAACAAAGAAAGAAAGAACAAACAGGAAGTTGGTGGCTTCAGAGATGATGACCAATGCTAACGTAGCTAAGAAGCTGGTGATGCTAACGTAGCTAAGAAGCTGGTTGTCAACAGGCTGCTACGGCTAATTTATACTTACATGCAGGTCCTTGGTTGTGATGTTAGCATTTGGGCTAAGTGAATAAGCTAATGTTGAACTGCTCCTTTAAGGAAATATTAAAGTTGAATAGTCGGTTCATGAATGAAGATGAGTTTAAAGGTCCCTGTAAACCACGTCCCAGAAACGTCCCGTCCGTTTGTTTGGCTCCATCACATGAGACATAAGCCTTAACTGAACATATATTATTCTGTAAATCCAAATGTTAAAAAGGAGGAAAAAAGGAAACTTAACAAAGAGGAAACGTGTTCTGTAGCTGTTCAGTTTTTAGTCCTTTCCGTTCTTTTTTCTGCAGTTTTTTCTTAATATTTCTAATCTGATGTCTGAAAAAATAAAAAATAAACGTGGAGAAGGAGCCGTCGTGTACAGTTAGCGGAGTCTCAGACATCTCGTCTTTTAGAAATGTTTTTTATTGTATGTGATTTAACTAAAGCAAAACAACAATGACTACGTGGTAATTTGAAGAAAAACAAAACAAACAAAAAAAAACGGTTTGTGAATAAATTAAGTTTATTGAGAATTATTTTACAAAGAAAGAGATAAACTGGTGTCCTGTGTTTATTGTCATCACTCGGGTCAAACACAAAGACTCGAAGGTTTCATTGATTTATCTGACACGAGGTTCACGTCAGAAATAAATTAGCTTCTTTATCATAAAAGCAGCTGAGAGAAGAAATAGAAACAAACATAACATCTGATCATTCGTTTCACAGATTCCAATTAGGATTTAATTTATGAATTTAGTTTGAAATTAAAAACAACTTCTGTTTGTTTAGAGAAAAGTGAAAAGATAAGAAAGTCGCAGAAATATAAAAGTCAAATTTGCAGATACGTGAATTAAGATTCGTTTGATTCATTTCAGACCAAAGAATAGTTGGTTTTCATCAGTAAACAACAACAGAAAATACGTTCAGTTATTTATTGCACTTAAAAGAGAGAAAACGTCCAGTTTTTAGGAGAATTTTTCCCAACGAGTTTCTCTTTAATGTTAAACAAACTAAAAACACAACATATGAGTGGATTAGTTTCACACGTCATCTTTCATCCACGTCCTGTCGGTGCAGAGACGGTGAAAAGACGAGATGCTTCACTCTGTCATTAGTTTTTTTTGTTTTTTTTTAAGTGTAGTTAAGAAAAAGGTTTAATGAGAAAATAAACGCTGCTGAATATTCGACATAAAACAGTTCAGGTGAAAACCACCGACGTCGACACAACAAAGATGTGTGAAAAGTTGAGATGCGTCACTTGTTGTCGGCCGTGCTGCTCCCGTCTGCTCCCCCAGCGCAGGAGGAGGAGGAGGAGGAGGAGGTGACGGCCGGGGCGGAGGTGACGCTGATGGGGACGATCCTCTCCTTCCCATCATGCACTGCTCTCTCTCGCGGCGCCTGGATCTGCAGGCGACCGCCCACCAGCGAGCAGCTGACGGCTTCGGGGTCGACGCCGTCCGGGAGGTCGAACTCCTGCCTGAACTCCTCGCAGCGGTAGGAGAAGGAGCCCTTCCCGTCCTCCTGCTTCTTCTCCGTCCGCCCGCTCACCCTCAGCTTCCTGCCCACCTGCTTCACGGACAGCTCCTCCGGGCAGAACTCCGTGGTGTCCAGGCTGAGGCCGAAGCCGCCGCCGTCCCTCCCCAGCTCCTGGAAGGCGATGGGTTTGAAGGAGGAGGTGGAGCAGGTCTGGTCGATCTCCTCAAAGATCTTCTGGTGAAGTCTCTCCATGTATTCCATGTTCTGGCGCATCTCCTGCATGTGCCGGAGCATCTCCTGCTCCATGTGGAAGACCAGCGGCCGGGCGTCGGGCCAGAGGCTCCGGACCGGCCAGTGCAGGTCCAGGAAAGGCCTCATGGCCGCGGGACTCGGCTGGAAGACGCTGGGACACAACATCCTGGAGGTCTGGTCTCTGTCTGCGCTCCAGTCCAGCGTCCTGCCTCCTTATATACGACCCCCCCACCAGCTCCCCCTCGGCCGGCGGAAAGTTCCAGCTGCACCGACGCCGACGCTGTAATAAGAGCATGAGCGAGTCCGAGGCAGAAATAGAACAAAGCTCAGACACGTCGGCATTCACAGCTCCACACACCCGCCGTCCTCCTGTCCCTGAGGGGACCGGGACACTGACGCGATGCAGCTAAAAGGGACCTGGACACGTCCCAACGACATGTCCCCACAATGTCCCCACAATGTCCCCACAATGTCCCCACAATGTCCCCACAATGTCCCCACAATGTCCTCACAATGTCCCCACAATGTCCTCACAATGTCCTCACCTCCCGCAGGTATGACGGGACATTAGCGGGACATTAGCGGGACATTAGCGGGACATTAGCAGGACATCTGGAGACACAGTGAAAGCTGCTTGTGTTTCTGTGCTTTGGGACATTTGACCTTCGGTGGAAGTTTGGATCAAATCTGCTTCAAGTGTCACAATAGTTCTGTTTCCGTTAAAGCGTTTCTCAGAAATAAAGTGATATTTCTGAGATGTTCGTGACGTCCAGTTGCTCTGTTTCCTTGGAAGGTGTTTGAGCTGTAACTGGTAAAGTTCCTATAATTCTCTTAAATTGTCGCCGCTTTGAGGAAAATGGATTCAGATGATTAAATTCATCAGATTCAGACAAAAGTGGACGAGCAGCAAAACTTCACTGAGTTTTACGGCTGAAACTTGTTGATTTATGATTATTAACATTTCTACTTTAATATAATTGGCAAATCTAATGAGCTACTACGTCGCTAATTAGCAAATACTCGATTTTATTATTTGTAATTCTGCTTTTGTTCAGCTACATCCAGCTTCTAAAATAAACCGTTTTATATTTTATATATCTTTTTGACCTTATTATAATATTAATATAATATATTACAGTTAAATTATCCCTTTTAGTCGTTTTCGTCAGCTCGATTTAATCATTTCCGGGACTATCAACTAAAACTAAATGATTTACGCTATGAATAATTTGTAGTTGTCCTTGAATAGAAGCCAAAGGTTTTCTAAGGTATTCTGCTCAGTGAGGCTTTAGCTAAATGCTGGTGAGTGATGTTCTACCTCCAGAATTATCCTCTGACTTGTTCCGTTGTTCCTATTTTTGCGTGAAGTCACCAACGATCAGTGACGCAGTTCGCCGTGAACGCGCCTGTAAATAGACCGATGGGGCGCGCTCTGCGTAACCGGGGGATTAGCTCAAATGGTAGAGC
Organism: Mugil cephalus; assembly: GCF_022458985.1. Lineage (NCBI taxonomy): Eukaryota > Metazoa > Chordata > Actinopteri > Mugiliformes > Mugilidae > Mugil > Mugil cephalus. The sequence goes on along the minus strand of NC_061784.1, from coordinate 24,913,148 downwards.
GCTCGCTTAGCATGCGAGAGGTAGCGGGATCGATGCCCGCATCCTCCAGAAACATTTACTTTTTCTTCAAATTCGATGCTTTTTGTTTGTGGAACAATAAAACTGTAGTTGAGTCGCATTTATAGTTGACTTGTAGTTGTGTTGTAAGTACCTGCCTCAGGTAATTATGTGTTAAGTTTAAATAAATTAAATATGTTTAAAGTCCATTGCACAGTGTTAATTAATGTGCATGGTCCCGATTCAATGACTCACTGAGTGAAAAATGAAATGAGTTGGATTATTGTCTCAGTATTTTTATTTCCACGTCTAACTGAATGAATAGATAATGATTGATATGTGATGAATGGACGTGTCCTGGTGGGGACATGTGGACCAGGAGCTGGACATGAACTGACCCATGGAGACGTGGTTCCTCCTCACAGGGAGTGTTTGACGGCGTGGGCGGCTTCGATGACCGCGTGGCGTCTGGCGGCGGCTGGCGGCGCGGCGCCGGCGGTGGCGGTGGTGGGGGCCCGGGTCACGGCCACAGAGACGGAGACGGCGTGTCCCCCGTCCAGCGCGTCCTGGTGGCGGCGCAGCAGGACCTGCAGCTGCTGGTTCTCTCGGCTCAGACTCAGCCCGTGTCTCCTCAGAGCTTCTCTCTGCTGCACGGCGGCGTTCAGACGACGCAGCAGCTGCTGCAGCTCCATGAAGTCAGACGCCTGAAACAAACCGGGTCCAAACCACGGCACAGAATCAAAACACTAAGCAACAGAGCGAGCATCAAACTGTAGCAGTATCTTATAATATAATACTTTACTGAACAACACTTTGAAACGTCTGCATATCTCATGTCGGTGGTTGTGGACTGTGTGTCTTCAGCATGTTTTCAGAATATTTTGTGTAAATTTTCTGCCTCATTCTTACACTATTTTTAAGATTTTTTTTTATTTTTATCTCCTTCTATTTTTATCTTCCTTCTATATTCATTCATGTTGTCTGTTATCCTGAGACTCTTGGACAAACTGTTTCCCTGCAGGGACCAATGAAGTGATGTTGAGTCTTGAATCTCGAATTCTGATAGAATTTATAGTTTTTTATTCTGTGTGGCTTTTAAGCTTCTGCGACTCTGCTCATGATGTGAACAGAGACTCTTGACTTGTTGATGGATCCACCTTAATTATCAAGATGCATCGACATCTACTTGGTATCAGATCGATCCTGGATCTAATGGATCTAACGCCACTAATAGAGAACGGTACCTTAGTGGTTCTGTTCTGTCCCTCTGTGTGGGACGAAGGAGACGATGATGATGATGACGAAGGTGAGACTCTGTCCTGCTGTCTCTCCAGTTTACAGCACAGCTCAGCCACTCTCAGGACTTTCTCAGCCTGAAACATGAAGCAGACGTGAGTCGGTCGAGGGTCATTATCAAACACTGGCTCCAGGTAATTATCCAGTTTCACCTAATTGGTCTGAAAACGATTTATTTACTAATAAATGATTATATTGTAATTAGTGCTGGTTCATTAGTGACAGAACAGTGAGCTCCTCCTCCACTAGGGGGCAGCAGGCGGATAATGAACCTGGTCCTGGGAGTCACACATGGAGATAGAGACTGAACTGGGTCCTGGTTCTGACCCAGATGAAGGTTCTCTTTCCTTTGTATTTACTTTAATTTTCATTTCCAAACCAAACTTGGTCCCTACAAAATAAAAGCTCAGCGTAACAGACGGGGAAACAGCAGCTTTATGGAGGGAAACCTCAGAGATGAACGAGAGCGTCTCAAAGCTCAAACAGAAGCATCCTCACACGGTGGCAGAGAAATAAAACTACCTGGAAAACCATCGCTGTCAATGAGAAGCTCAGCCCTGGACCCTGAAATAATACATCACCAGACATATTCATGACGTGTCTGCAGGTATTGAAAGGAAAGTTTAGGAAAAGTTGCGCTGGAAAAATCTGTAACTCAGTGAATCCACGGACGAGTGGACATTAAACTGAACAGGTCCAGATTATTTATTCCCCACCAGCCTCTCCTGTTTCTCACTGGACTGAAGGAGAAGCTGTGTCCAAACCGGAGGCGGAGTCAGAGGCGGAGTCAGAGGCGGAGTCAGAGGTGGAGGCGGAGTCGGAGGCGGAGTCAGAGGCGGAGTCGGAGTCAGAGGCGGAGTCAGAGTCAGAGGCGGAGTCGGAGGCGGAGTCAGAGGCGGAGTCAGAGTCGGAGGCGGAGTCAGAGTCAGAGTCAGAGGCGGAGTCGGAGTCAGAGTCGGAGGCGGAGTCAGAGGCGGAGTCAGAGTCGGAGTCAGAGGCGGAGTCAGAGGCGGAGTCGGAGGCGGAGTCAGAGGCGGAGGCGGGGCTCACCTTGGCGATGACGGCCTGCAGCTTCTTGGTGGCGTCGTCGCTCTGGACACTGAGCTCCATCAGCTGCTTCCTGGCGGCGGCGCGAGCTCGTGTCAGCTGATCCCGGAGCTCGTGATACTGGCGGTTGACCTGCTTCTTGGCGGCGGTCAGGTCGTTCTCCATCGAGCTTTGTCTGGTCGTGCTGGAGGTCAGACGGTCCCTCAGCAGGAGGTTCCTGTCCTGAAGGAGACGGGGACAGAGACGGAGGACGGGTCAGCTGACCCGGATGCTAACGCTAGCTGACGGGTCAGCTGATGCTAACGCTAGCTGAAGAACATGACGACGCTGACCTGCAGCTTCTTGTTCCTCCTCAGGTAAACGCTGATCTTCTTCTGGATGCTGGAGGCCATCATGTCCAGGTGCTGAACCTCGTGGAGGTTCTCTTCCCACGTCTTCTGCTGCTGTTTGATGCTCTCCTGGTTATTCACAACAACCTTCACGTCTGCCATCTGACACAGAGACGAGCAGAACCTCAGAGCAGGACCGTAAATAACAAGCAGAACCTCAGAGCAGGACGGTGAATAACAAGCAGAACCTCAGAGCAGGACCGTGAATAACAAGCAGAACCTCAGAGCAGGACCGTAAATAACGAGCAGAACCCACGACCTGCAGTACAGGTCATATAAGCTCCGCCCTCTTCGTGTCACCGGGCGGCACTTGGGTCAAAATAAGATGAAATACACTGACTGGCCACTATATTAGGTTCACCTGGTTAACAGCTTGTTAACACAAGTAGCTAATCAGCCAATCACTGCACTGAAGGCATTTCTGAAGGCAGAGGAAATAGATTCATGTAGCTCCTATGATGCTGAGACACTACGCAGCCTAAAGTCTCTCCCTCCATCCTGACCAGTGGGTCCAGGGGTTCCAGTCCCTAAATCCAGCCCCCGGCTGCAGACTGACCCCCACAGACCCGTGGACCTAAGAACGGACCCGACTGGAGGCAGGAGAGACAAAGCTGCTGAGACACAGTGTCTCTGTTCCAGTGTCTCGGTTTTTGAGAATTTAACTTCAGTTATTTGAAGACATGAAACAGGAAGTGGTTTGGTACCATGTCTGCGAGCGAACTCTGGTGCAGCGCCAGTTTGTCTTCAAACAGCGTCTGGACGGCCAGCACGTCGTCCCTGTCCTGCTGATCCATGAACAGCTTCTGGTTGGACAGTTTGACTCGTTGCTGCTGAGACAGAGACAGCATCTGCTTCCTGGAGACACACGGAGACACATGGAGACACATGGAGACACATGGAGACACACGGAGACACACGGAGAGACATGGAGACACATGGAGACACGTGGAGACACATGGAGACACATGGAGACACATGGGGACACGTGGGGACACGTGCAGAGCTTCAGACAAGAGCTGAACGAGACGAGACGAGAATGTTGTTTTATGTGATGAGAGTTATTTCTGTCTTTTAAAATGCGTGTCCCAGTCATGTGATTGGATGGTGGACGTGAAAAGGCCTGTGATTGGATGATGGACGTGAAAAGGCCTGTGATTGGATGATGGACGTGAAAAGGCCTGTGATTGGATGATGGACGTGAAAAGGCCTGTGATTGGATGGTGGACGTGAAAAGGCCTGTGATTGGATGGTGGACGTGAAAAGGCCTGTGATTGGATGGTGGACGTGAAAAGGCCTGTGATTGGATGATGGACGTGAAAAGGCCTGTGGCTACAGGTGAGAATCTGAAGGAGCATCACTCTGATGTCTCTGCAGCCGCCATCACAGTCACTGAGCTAAAGACGTCGCATATAAGCACTTTACTTCCTCACCAACGTATAGAATGAATGTTTGACTGAATGTAACAGTTTAAAACTAGACTAGTAAGTTCTTCTGTGTGAAGACTTAAGGCTCTTTTACTCCTCAGTGAACTGACCCAGTCTTTGCTGATCCAGAACTATGAGTTAGTTAGAACATGAGGAGCGTCCCGGCTCCTGCCAGCAGGCGGCGCTGTCTCCTCACACTGACCTCTCACAAGAGAACATGGCGCTCAGGTCCTGGAGGCAGCGCTCCCACTGCTGCTCCAGACTCTCCAGCTGTTTGTCCTGCTGAGTCTTCAGACTCTCCACATGCTGCAGGTGAGCTCGCTGCACCTGAGCCGCCTGAAGCTCCGCCTCCTCCAGGTCACGCACCAGCTTCTACAGCACAGACAGAAAGAAAGAAAGAAAGAAAGAAAGAAAGAATCAGAGAAGGAACCATCCTCAGGTCTAATCAGGGTCTAATGTGGTCTACAAGGTCCCCCCTCTGACCTGGTTTATTAGGAACCATGAAGAAGAACAAGTGTCCTAATGTTTCTAATGTGATGATGTTGATGATGTTCTAATGTGACAAATACATGTTTACATTAGTTTAAGGACCAGGAACCAGATATGAGACCAGAACCAGATATGAGACCAGGAACCAGATATGAGACCAGGAACCAGATATGAGACCAGGAACCAGATATGAGACCAGGAACCAGATATGAGACCAGGAACCAGATATGAGACCAGAACCAGATATGAGACCAGGAACCAGATATGAGACCAGAACCAGATATGAGACCAGGAACCAGATATGAGACCAGGAACCAGGTATGAGACCAGGAACCAGATATGAGACCAGGAACCAGATATGAGACCAGGAACCATATATGAGACCAGAACCAGATATGAGACCAGGAACCAGATATGAGACCAGGAACCAGATATGAGACCAGAACCAGATATGAGACCAGGAACCAGATATGAGACCAGGAACCAGGTATGAGACCAGGAACCAGATATGAGACCAGGAACCAGATCTGACTACCTAAGAAGCTGTTTAAATCACCCTCCATCCGTATGTTAATCATATTTAGAGACGTTACTGAATGAGGTCAAACTGACTCCAAACATAAATAACAGGAGGATAAAACCAGTTTAAAACAGTTTTCTGACGTCCTACAATAACATCTTTGGAATTTGATGTACATGTCTCTTTAAGTCCTCACCTGGATGACGCTGTCCAGGTCGTCCAGCTGTCTCCCGGACGTCTGCCTCAGGACGGACATGTCTTTCCTCAGCTCGGCCTCTCGGCTGTGACGGAGAATCGTCCTCCAGCCTTCGTCCAGCTTCAGGAGGTTCACCACCGTGTTCCTCTGCTCTTTCTGCAGCTTGTCCTGGTCCACACAGAGACACGTCCACAGCTCAGCGTCCGTCCACATCCACTGAGACTTTACTGTGATGTTACCTTCAGAAACAGCGTGAGCGTCTCCTCCTTCTTTTTGGCCATTTCCTCCTCAGCCTGAGCTTTCTGCTGCAGGAGAACCAGCCTCTCCTCCTCCGTCTTCATGCCGTCCTTCTTCCCTTTCTTCGGCATCGTCTCTCCTCCTCGTCCTCGTCCTCCTCGTCCTCTTTGTCCTCCTCGTCCTCCTCGTCCTCACGCTGCTGCTCCTGTTTGTTCTGGCTCTGAAGTTGTTTACTGTCATATTTGAGAAGAAGATTCAAGATTCAAGATGCATAAAGACACATAACTGGACTAACAGGATAATCGCCTGAGTCATTTTTTGACTTACTATTAGAATATCAATAAAAATATCAATGTGCTGCTAAAAATGTTTTTGGTTTTTTATTGTTTTATGAAAACATCTAAATGTGACTTAGGGAATTATGCTGTTGGGCTGATGATATAATACAAGATATAAAAATAACTAGTTCAAAATATCGATGTGTAGATGAGAACGTAAACAATGAACTGATGGGAACATTACTACCACTACTACTTCTACTATTACTACCACTACTACTACTACTACTACTACTATTACTACTACAACTACTACTACAACTACTACTACCACTACTACTTCTACTATTACTACTACTACTACTACTACTACTACTATTACTACTACAACTACTACTACAACTACTACTACTACTACTACTACTACTACTACTACAACTATTACTACAACTACTACTACTACTACTACTACTACTACAACTACTACCACTACTACTACTACTACTACTACTACTACAACTATTACTACAACTACTACTACTACTACTACTACTACTACTACTACAACTATTACTACAACTACTACTACTACTACTACTACTACTACCACTACTACTATTACTACTACAACTACTACCCTCATATTTGTTATTTCCCTTCCTCTTCCCAGTTATTTCTGAGTTCAATAAACGTTCACTCCTTTACAAATAACACGCGACTCTACTGGTCGACGAAGACAAAATCCCCAACTCCTCAAATTCTGCTTCTCCTGCAACTTTTTACAGAAGCTTTCTTTGTTTGCGCCAGTTTAGACATAGTAAATATTAATAATATAATAATTAATAATAACCTTCTGTAGACTTTTAAATTTGTTTTTTATTTCATTGAATACGTTTGATGAATTTTGGTTTGTTTTTGTAAGTTTAACTTGAGGATTCAGTTATTTTATTATTGATATTTTTATTTATAAAGAGAAAGAAACAGTTTTACGAAGTGACAAAGAAATAGAATTTAGAACAATAATCAGATTTTGTAAATGAAAGCTTTTAGTTCTGCAGAGCGATGAAGTTTCCATTCGCTAAAGTTAGCAGCTAACAGCTAGCTAAGCAGTATGAAGGAGTTAGCCCACCTGCTACGTAGCAACAGCGTCTTCCGGCTAATTTTAAAGTAGTTTTAAATTTAAATTAAACGATTTACCCGTTCTGTTGTGTTGTATTCTTAGAAGAGACCCGTGTGAACTGTATTTGTTTATGATGTTTAACCTGCCGGGAAGAACAACCGGAACCATCGGCCGCAGTGCGTTTGTGTTCCGTCTCCATGGCAACAGCGACACAGATGAGCCGCCATGTTGGCCGAAGTCAAACGTGAAGCCGCTCCGGGGCTTTTCCTCGGTTTGAACGGGTTTTTCCTTCAGATTAGAGTAACCAGACGTCCCCGATTTCCAAGGACAGTCTTCGCTGTGGGTGAACATGTTCCTCGGCTAAAATGTCCCCGAAAATGTCCTCGATTTTAAGGTTTTATGAATGAGGGAAAAAACGTTGCGCACAAAGCACAACAACGGTTATTACGGTAGTCAGACTCGAAGCCCTCATGAGCATGTTTCACGCACTACAACCATTACGGTAGCCGGTTGACATTAGAGACATATCAGTTTAAATAAATTTAAATATGAATAAATATGTCAAAATAAATGAAGCCAGGTGACATTTATTCATTTATTTGTTTATTTATTTATTTATTTTATCTCCAAGTTGTAAATATCTCGAGATTTCATTTCAAAAGTCTCGTCACCTTCTTTTCCAGCTCATATCTGCTGTACTCTGCTGGATTAACGGTGTCTCTGGATCACATTCATCCTTAAAACACGCAAAAATCTGCGGATTCCTGGGCAGGTTCTCAACTGACTTGTGTGATTGATTTCCTGTGGAAATTAACCTCCAGGAAAATTTCTAAAAGCAGCTAATCTGTAAAGAAAAAAAGCCACAAAGTTGTTTTCATAGATAATACTTATATTTTATTTTAATTTTATGTTTTTTTTCTTGTGGTTTTAACAGAGTTTTTATGTGCAACTAAGCTACTGTGTTTTTTCCCTTGTGGATGATTAAAGTCTAACTAAGTCGAAGTCTTAGCTGCGGCAGTGTCAGCATTTACTCTGACCACTTTATTATATGAACACCTGCTTTATTTTAACCTTTTGCATCTTAGCAATATTGTATTATTATTATGTATTATTATTATTATTATTATTATTATTGTTGTTGTTGTTGTTGTTGTTGTTGTTGTTGTTGTTGTCAGGTGGCTTTTTTAAATTTTACTTCTTTTTTGAAAAAGTGTTTAAAATTTTGGAGTAACCTTTAGGCTGCAGATCACATAAGAAAATAAGACATTAAATAATAAACGGTTGGTGCATTCAGCAGTTAATGGTCCTGAGGACGTGTTTGGGAGAAATAAAGTAGAAGTGCATTGAGATATAACAACAAATAATAAAAAGAATAAAAGCTGGTTCTTACATTTTATTTCTAATGTATTTATTTATTTATTATTCCAACTCAACGTCTGTGTGTGACTGTGACTGTGACTCTGGCCTGGACTTATTGTTTCTGTTTCTTTTTTATTTATTTATTTATTTTATGAGCAGGTCGTGTATATTTACACAGCCCGGAGGAAAACCAAAGTAAATCTACTCCTGTGGATGGGAGCGATGAAGGTAAATAAAGTAACCCTGCCTTGTCTTGCAGCTTGTTGTCCTCTACACGCTGAAGTCTGTGCAGCGGTCTGACCGGAACTCGCCCATATAAGGAGCGAAGGAAGCGGTGACGCAGGCGGAAGCCCTCCGTGTGACGTTGACCCGTGACGTGTCTCCGGGGGTTTCCGGGCAAGGCCGCGCGCCAGGCCTGCGTGGCCGTCGCCTTCCGGGTTCGGTGAGGATAGGACGCGACCGGAGAACCGGACTGGACCGGGCTGGACCGGGCAGGACCGGGCTGGAGGTCCGGATCTCGAGCGCGCCGGGACGGCCCGGAAAGAGCGGCCGGCCGTTTGTGCCCAAATATGGGCTTCCTCCCGGCCATATAAGGGGACGTACGTCACGCAGGAGTCTTTATAAAGCCGGAGATCCTCGCTGACAGAAGCCAAGTTCAAGTTGAGAGCGGCGGCACGTGAACACACACCTGGAGGAGTTGTTTACCTTTTTTTTTCTCGTGACAACATCAGTCTGACCCCCCCCCACCCCCACCACCTCCACCTCCACCCCCCCGCGGCTCTCCAGCCTCCAGCCTTGGCTTCCTCCGGGCACCACCGCACCCCCCAGAAGCAGCAGCCCGGTCCGATCCCGCCGCAGGACCAGGACCAGAACCCGGAGAAGCGGCGGAGTTCCTCCACCTCCTCCACCTCCTCCACCGCTTCTCCCTGCAGAGAGATGGCAGCGACCAAAGCGGAGCTGCTCCTCTCCGCGCTGCAGATCTCCGAGCCGCTGTCCTGCCTCCAGCCGCTGCCCCCCTCTCCCCTGGACGGATACTCCAAGCTGGAGGAGCTCAGCATGCTGCTGCAGAGCGCCTCCTCCGCCTCCTCCGCCGGAGGAGCAGGAGGAGCAGGAGGAGGAGCAGGAGGAGCAGGCTTCCTGGAGGGGGAGACCGGGGAGTACGGAGGTAAGACACAGATTCAGATTAAACTTTATTTGTCCCCATGGGTCAGTTAAAGGCAACAACAGCGGCCTGAGAGGAGGAGCTCAGCTAAAAAATAAATACATAAAAATATAAATATATAAACGTAAAATAAATGAAAATGCATTTGCACATTCTAATATTCTAGTATTTATGCTACATGCACTGACTGCACTTCTGTCTTCACTGGTAAAATACGTTTTATTATATGATAGAACAGAACGTGTTTATTGTCACTGCAACAGGTAGAACCAGGTCAGAAGGTGCAGGCTCCTCATGTAAGACGCTGTTATTTGTCCCATGTGTGCGAAATTCATTCTGGAAAATATAAAGACATAAAGAGACATTCTGTAAATTGGTAATATAATATAATTATACACAAAATGTAGACAGTCAGGGAGAATCAGTGTAAAAAGCACAGAAAAGAAGTGAGTGTGGTGATGTTAGGATGGAGGAGCTGAGGTTCCTGCAGCCTGACGCTCTGGTACAAACACACGAATAAAAGTATAAAAAGAATTCACTTAAAGACATGTAAGAGAGCACTGTGCAAATAAATAAGACTCAGTGTAAAACAGGTTCATGAAGCCAGTCAGACTGTGTTTATTCTCTTAATCTGTAGAAACTGTTTCTTAATCTGTTTGTTTTTGCGTTAATGTCCTGAACGTCTGCCACAGGAACCTGTTCTAAAGACAGATTATCAGGAGAGAAATGACTTTTCACAGCAGTTCAGCAGCACATAAAACACGTGACGTCAAAACAGAACTAAAAATACTGCGAGAAACAAATGTACAAGAAATATCTGTTATATAAAATACACGGGAGGAAAAAGAGAAGCTTCATCCGTCTACATCAGACTCAACTTTATTCTCATCACACGTTCAGGTCCAGATCAACTAAACCCAGTTTATCACCAACCAGAGGTTCATTCAGAGGTTAGAGCTGGAGGACAGACAGAGGGACATGAGAGGGACACGAGAGGGACATGAGAGGGACACGAGAGGGACACGAGAGGGACACGAGAGAGACATGAGAGGGACACGAGAGGGACATGAGAGAGACATGAGACGGACATGAGACGGACATGAGAGGGACAAAGAGGGACATGAGAGGGACATGAGAGAGACATGAGAGGGACATGAGAGGGACGGACAGGCTGGTCTATAGCAGATACAGAGGACGTAGATACATTTAATGAATGAGTTTAACTAATAATCAGAATGAAACAGTCGATAAATAAACGTTGAAGAACATCAGGTGTGATTTATTTCTTCTTCTTCTCTTCCAGATGCGCTGTTGGACCTCCCAGACCTGCAGAGCCTCCTCCCCCTCACCCCCCGCCTCCCCCCTCTGGCCTATAGCGGCCGCTTCACCTTTGAGCCGTCCACCCCAGCCTCAGGCGGCGGCGGCGGCGGCGGCCTGTGGGCGGAGCCTCTGCTCAGCCTGTTGTTCAGCATGGCGGCCCAGCCTCCTGCTTCCTGTAGCTTCTCCAGCTCTTCATCATCATCTCCCTCCTCCTCCTCGTCCCAGCTGAACTTCAGCTCCGCCAACGTCTCCTCCATCTTCTCTGCGACGCCCACCTACACCTCGGCGGCCGGGTCCGACCCGCTGCTCCCGCTGCCCGACGCCCAGCCCGGCTTCCCGCCCCAGGGCCCGCCTCCTGCGTACCCCTCCTCCAGACTGGGCCTCCAGCAGTCCTCCCTGGGCGTGCCCATGCTCCCTGACTACCTCCTGTCGCATTCGCAGCCTCCGGTGGACAGAGAGCTGGACCAGAACCAGAACCAGAACCAGGACCAGGACCAGAACCAGGACCAGAAGGTGCAGCAGCCTCCGCTCACGCCGCTCTCCACCATCAAAGCCTTCTCCTCGCAGATCCCGCCTCCAGGCTCCGCCTACCAGCTGCCCAGGAAGCCCAGGAAGTCGCAGTGTAAGACTCCGCCCCACGAGCGCCCGTACGCCTGCCCGGCCGCCGGCTGCGACCGCCGCTTCTCCCGGTCCGACGAGCTGACCCGCCACGTCCGCGTGCACACGGGCCAGAAGCCGTTCCAGTGTCGCATCTGCATGCGCAGCTTCAGCCGGAGCGACCACCTGACCACGCACATCCGCACGCACACCGGCGAGAAGCCGTTCGCCTGCGCCGAGTGCGGACGCAAGTTCGCCCGAAGCGACGAGCGCAAGAGGCACGCCAAGATCCACCAGAGGCAGCGGGACCGCAAGGCCGGCAGGACCTCCGCCACCAGCTCGCCGGCCCATAGCTCCTCCCCCACCCTCCCTCCATCCTCCCCCATCCTGCCCCTCCAGTAGATCACATCAACGCCGCCATGTTGGCAGCAAAGTTGGCTTTTCCAGTCACAGCTGTGAGCTACTAACTAACTGCTCGTACCAGTTACAGCCTAAAGGACAGAACAGTCGGGGCCGAGCGAAGGAAGGGAAATCGTTCTATCGGACTCTGAACATCCTCTCCCCAAGTCTGCAGATGGTGATAACTGCAAGGACACGAGGACACGGAGAGACAGAAGAGACAGATTTCACTTTCTATCAGGGACAGAATCCAGTGTTTTCCAGCGTAGAGTCCGGGTCCATCTGGACCAGGCTCTTCAGTGCTTTCAGTGACTCTGTATTTACAGAGGCTGCAGGTCAGGAACATGGTCAGAGCTCCACAAAAAGCCAACGTGGAGAATGTGGAGCGTGATGTGGAATCTGCACTGGTCAGTTTGTATCTGGTTAAAGTGCAGTAAACTCTGAAATCAGCGCTGGCGCATGAGTTTTCCTGCCCCCCTCGACCCACCGTGACCTCTGACCTCTGACTGACGCTCTCTTAACATGAAGCTGACTTTTTATTTTCATGTGTGGAAGAGAGTGGCCGAGGGCCTGTACATAATGTTTACATAACGTTTACGTGAACATAGGTTTTACCTACTGAGTAGGTTCTGGGATGTTTGTATGTTTACATGCAGCTTTTCTACATGTTTCCTCTTTAAAGAATAAAACGTCCAAATCCTGATGCTGCTTTTATTTCAAACTTAACATGACGAGATGAACATGTTCCTACAGACAGGACGAGCTAATATTAGCTAGGGAGCTAGTATGAGCTACTGTTAGCTGGGAGGCTAAGAAGCTAGTATGATCTACCACTAGCTAATGGCCTATGGCTATGAAACTAGGAAGGGGGGCTAGGGAGCTAGGATGAGCTAACATTAGCTAGGAGGCTAGGGAGCTAGGATGAGCTACTGTTAGCTGGGAGGCTAAGAAGCTAGTATGATCTACCACTAGCTAATGGCCTAGAAAGAGCTACTACTCTTTGGGAGGCTAGGACACTAGGACAATCCTCTGTTAGCAAGCTAGTGTGAGCAACTGTTAGCTAGGAGGCTAGCAAGAGCTATTATTTGCTGTAAGGCTATGAAACTAGGAAGGGAGGCTAGGGAGCTAGGATGAGCTAGCATTAGCTAGGAGGCTAGGGAGCTAGGATGAGCTAGCATTAGCTAGGAGGCTATGGAGCTAATATGAGCTAACATTAGCTAGGAGGCTAGGGAGCTAATATGAGCTAACATTAGCTAGGAGGCTAGGATGAGCTAACATTAGCTAGGAGGCTAGGATGAGCTAACATTAGCTAGGAGGCCAGGAAGAGACTCTGTAGTGAGGATAGGAAGTTACTGTGAGCTACTCTAAGCTGGAAACTAGCTAGCTAGGAGGCTATGGAGAGCTGCCATTAGCCATGACGCGTAAAGAAGCTGTTTTTAGCTGTTTTTCAAAGATGAGTTTCATTTTCTAGAGCTGTGTTTCCAATGAATCTCCTACAAAGAAAACAAGTGTCAGAATAAAAGGAGTGTTTGGTTCGTTACAGGTGGGTATTAAAGAATAAAGACACCAAATCCTGGCGCTATTACTTCATGAAGGCGTTCCTGCAGACATGAAGTTAAATTTAAATCTTTATTTGCATTTACAGCGTTTGATAAAAGAGACAATAAAAGGTTGATCCGTGGAGTTTAGTCAGCACGCCCTGTGTGTGTGTGTCCCTGTCTTCCGTAGTTTGTGGGGACCAAACTCTGGTGACGTTGTGGGTCCATGTTGGCCGTCGGCTTTAATGAACGGTTCCTCACAAATATAGAAACCCGAGTCTGTGTGTGTGAGGCTCCGGTCCATATATGGCCTTTCCTGTCGCTGCAGCGGACGTCCTGTTGCCCATATAAGGAGCTTCCTGGTGGCGGGAAGCCCAGACGCTGTAGAACTAGACGGACAGGCAACGCAGGTTCAACCGGAGGGAGTGTGTGTAGAAGTATTTAGGACGTAGAAAACAGGCTCCTGCTTTCACGTTTGTCCCCAGTAAAAAAATAAAACATAAACTGCTTGAGACGAGTCTCTTTGCAAGCGATATTTAGCCAAGTAAACTGAAAAACACAAAACGTGTCCATCAGTCGTACGTCCCTGTGTCGTATGAATGTAGCATATATTTAGAGATACTGGGAAAGCGGCTTAGAGGTTTCCGTAGTGTAGTGGTTATCACGTTCGCCTCACACGCGAAAGGTCCCCGGTTCGAAACCGGGCGGAAACATGTTTTGCTTTATTTGATCTATGTTTTTATAATTTATGATTACAAACAAAACAATTGTCATTTGTTGTAACATAAATTAAAAGACTGATTCTATCTATCTGTCTGAAGTTTAACCCTGAATTATAACAACTTGGAGTTTAGTGAACCACAAGGGAGATGAATTGGTCATAGTAGCTTCATTGTTCCAGGAAGATGAGCTGTTCTCGAGCTAGATAGAGTAAGGAATAAAAGAAGGTCTGTAGTGTTTACTATGGGAGTAGAGCTGAATCAGTCTAATGAAGAATGAGCTCCTCTGTCCCTCTAATGTTTGGTGGGTGTAGTGGATGGGAAGTTTATTTCTTAAGTCATTTTCGTCCTCCATGAACAGTGGGAGTAAAATAACCGTCTTTGCTTTATATTGAGCCCCTGCAGCATTTCCCTCCCCTCTAATGCTAATATATATAACACAACATAATTATATGTACACAGTGAATAAACAGTGCTCATTATCACATTCCTCCAAGCACCAGCTGGGTCAACGAGATGTGGCAGTAACATTATTAGTTGATGCCAAATCTAAACTAAGTTGGTGCTCATTAGAAAGACTTTATGCCCAGACTACAGAGCGGATATAAATATGGACCAACACGTCTCCTCGTTTGATTAATACTACTCTGCTCTACCTCCATGTTGGATCGTCTGTGAAGGTTCTCAGTCATCCAGGTCACGATGATCCAAAAGGTGTTGAATAAAGGAACTGGACTAGCAGAACTTCTTGAGGATGTTTCACCACAGATCTGTCATCTGAAGAAGCTCCTCGATGAGGGTGAAACGTCCTCATGAAATTCTACCGGCCCAGTTGCCTTTAATCATCACCTTTTGGAAATGTTGGATTATACACTGAACTTGTTTTTAAAAATTGGTTTAACAATTCTCACCACTCTTTACAGAGTGGTTGGCATGGCAACAGGTGGTCGCCATTATGTCACATCCTGTTTCTATAACGAACTAAACTTAAACTTATCCAAAAAAAAATGACATCAACATTATATTAACTACCTTGGAGCTTATGACCTGTACTACAGCCTCCAGCCACCAGAGGGAGCTCTACCAACCTTCACTTTAGTTGACAAGTTCCATCTTTATTTATAGTATATGATCGTAGCTGTAGCTTCAACAAAAGGCGACAGCCAGGAGCGCTACTGTTAGCTGTGAAGCTAAAAGGAGCTAAAAGGATTAGCAAATAATCCACACAGCAGGGGGCGCTACAGAGCAGTAGGTGTAGACAGACAGCACAGACCCAACAGAGTTTCTCTATGTTTTTAATTTCTTACAGTTCTATTTCTACACGGAGGCGAATGTTTAATGCATCGCCTGCAAAGGAAGGAAGAGTCGTAATAAAATGAGCGGAGCAGCTGCTCCCGGGCGTCACACGTGGGTGAGGTTTGAGTTGGTCGATGCCAAGTGATTGGTTACGTTTTGTGAAGAATGTCTGAAAAACATGGAGATACGGAAGCAAAGGGTCAGTTAATACACAAAGAGGAAATGTGAGGAAGAAAGAGTGAAGAAGAAGAAGATCCTCACGTCACTGCAGTAGTAACTTCCTCTCCTTCTCCTCCTTCTTCTCCTCCTTCCCCTTCTTCTTCTTCTTCTTCTTCTTCTCCTCCTTCTTCTCCGCCTCCTCCTTCTTCTTCTTCTTCTTCTTCTTCTTCCTCCTCTTCAGAAGAGGAGGACTCTGCAGCGATGAGTCCGACGGCCAGAACTGAAACAAACCCAGACACATTTCTTTAGCTTCACATGTTTTATTTCCGGGCTCTAACAGCATCATTATCAGAACCATCGTCTCCACATCAATACAAAGTCCAGTAAAGTTTCATGCACACGACATCTTCACACTACGACACATCGCGCAGTAAAACTCTCATTCCTGTTGGAGTAAAGCGAGCAGACTACTCACCGGCCAGCAGGATGAGCCGCACAGAAAACATGGCTGCACCAAACTCTTCAGGGATGGAGAAGAAAGTGAAGTCTGCACCGAACCACCTCAGCTTTTATAGTCTGGAAAATGTTTGGGGAAGAACAGGACTGAGATCACATGACATCCACAGGATAAGTACATAATCTGGATCTATAACGAATGAACATTGTTGTTGGTATAGGCAGTACAAACTCTGACTCATGAGATCATGTACTTTATGTTCCTCCAGGTGGAAATATTTTGCTGTGGTTCCAGATCCCTCTAGTCCCAACGTTCCTATATGACTGATAATAACAGTGATAACTGCACAGGGTCATTTACATCAGCTCAAACTAACTGTTATTTGTAGATGTAACGTTTGAAAGCCCGTGTGGTCTCCAGCTGCTGCAGTACTTCTACTCTCAGTTACACTCCAATAAACAAAGAAGGGATGAATGAAGTATTTCTACCTTCTATTTTCTATGCTACACATAGAAAAACAACCCCTTGTTTTTTTCCTGTTGTGTTGTCATGACTCACATAGAAGACGACAACCAGGAAATAAGTTTCTGATTTGGCTTTTTTTTCCCCAAGTTGCCAAATTGTCTCTGAATCTACGCACAACACGGACACACACTGTGCACACACCTGAACTCATGGGACGTGTAAACCAGGGTCTGTAACGGACCCCGGAGAACGGAGAGATTAAGGAGGGACGGTGCTATTCATGGACGTACATTAATATTATCATTGTGCTTTCAAGTCATTGTAATAGAACATAGGTTCAAACTTTCTCAGTATTAGTTGGAGAGACTGAAAGATGACGTCTTCCACTAAAATATGATAGATTCATTTCAATGTGTATTTAAAGAGCTGAACTCACCCTGGGGGGGGGGCACTGAGCTAATATGTGAACAACCGCTAAAAAAAAAGGAGAACATTTACTGAGGAACATGTTTGACTGAAGCACAGGGAATATTTACTGTCTATCTATCCATCCATCTATCTATCTATCTATCTATCTATCTATCTATCTATCTATCTATCTATCTATCTATCTATCTATCTATCTATCTATCTATCTATCTATCTATCTATCTATCTATCTATCTATCTATCTATTTGTCTAATAGGTGAAGAGCTACTATTAGCCAGGAAGTGAAGAAGCTAGGAAAGGTAATTTATTGTTAGGAGGCTAGGAGGCTAGGAGGCTAGGAGGCGCTACCGTTAGCTGTTAGCCAGACTGGGTGGAATCATGTGGCTCTTCCTCGTCTTTATAAACTCTCTTCGCTGAGTCTGAGTCATTGACACCAGACTCTAAACAAACTGAAGAATATCTCAGGAAATGCCTCCGGACACTTTCCAGGACAAACAGCTCGAAGCCACAAGAGACGGAGCAGCAGTAAAGAGCTGAGACGTTAGCGTCAACAGCTGAACACAGACGTTTTACTGGAGGAGATTCACATAAAAATACATTAAAACCACAGAAAAAAACAAAACAAAAGGAGAATAAATGATTCAAAATGAAGCTAAAACTTCATTTAGAGAAGTGAAACGTGAGTGATGAGTTAAAGTCATGTTAATGCTGCAATGAACCACAACGTTGATCTGAACGAGTCGACCTCAGACGTTCATGAAGTTTGTTCTGTGAGTGAGGAACATAAAACTAAATGCTGCTTCACTATGTCTGGTTCTGGTTCTGGTTCTGGTTCTGCTTCTGGTTGTGGTGGTGGTTTTGGTTGTGGTTCTGCTTCTGGTTCTGGTTGTGGTTCTGCTTCTGGTTGTGGTGGTGGTTCTGGTTGTGGTTCTGCTTCTGGTTCTGGTTGTGGTTCTGGTTCTGGTGGTGGTTGTGGTTCTGGTGGTTCTGGGAGCTCACAGTAGACCTGAGGGGTCTGGATGCTTCACGGGGCCCAAACACATCTTCCATATGCATCATGTATCTGGCAGTAAGACTATAAATTCCAGCCTTTGAGGACAGAGGTTTGAGGACCCGGGACACGGTCCAGTTCCTTGTGTTTATTTGGACTGAAGCATGAACAGGGTTTATTCTTTATTATAGTCATGTTTTAGCTGGTCACAGATTCAGCACAAACCTTTAAATGGTTGTTAAAATCCAGGTGTGTGTCAATGATTAAGTTAAGTCTTTATCCTGTAGCATTAACAGTGAGTGAACGTTGGATGACTTTTCGTCCAGTTCTTCAGATGTATTTTAAAAGTTGTGTGTCTGTTGTGTTCCTGTGGTTTCTGCCTTTCTCTGACTTACTGGTATTAAGAATCTCCTCTAATAGTGGAACGGTTTTTATTTGGTTTAAGGTGAGTTCTGCCGTAGGAGGAGGTCTCTCATCGTCTGCCTCCCTCTTGTGGCCATCCTACACATTACACCCTAACCCCGGGAGTCTGGAGTAGATGAGAGCATCTGCACCAACCTGGAAAACAAATGGAGACAGACAGACGCCCACTAGGCGGCGCTGCTCGCTGCACTAAAGCCTTCAAGGAGGAAAACCAGAGAGTCCGTGAGGAACTCTGTGATGTTCGATACCACAAACTAATACTGAGTAAAGTTCAGGCTGGTGTCACTGATACCACTGATACCGATGCCTGATGTGTCTGGTAAACCTGAAAAAGAGTATTTCAATTCATATCTTCATAAAGAATGCAAGACATCAGACTAATATTTACTTATTTAGTTTAAACTCTGGAGTATGTTGAGGTAGTGGCCTCATTTACTGATACAACAACAGAAAAACCAGACAGAGACACAATCACACAAAATATGAGAAAATGTTCAAACTCTAAAAAAAAATTAAAGAAAGAAAATAAAGGAATAAGTAAAATAGATCATTAAAACAAATCATTGTTTAATTCCTTCCCACCGTGTTCCTACACAAACACAGGGACTGATCCCGTGGATCCACAGGATCCACAGGATCCACAGGATCAATATTTTGATTTGAGAATCGATTTTAGAGCGTAAAGACCTGCTGGTATCAGAGGTATCGATAGTTCGGTATCTTCTCACCAGCAGGGGGCGCTGCAGGACAGTGGTTAAAGAAAGACACAGCACAGGTCCACGGAGAGTTTCTCATTTTTTATTGCTCGAACATAAATTAGAATTTCAGATACAGACGTGGAAAGACAAAGGAATCTGGACGTTAGGGATGAAACAAAAACCAGAGAGAACAGAGTCCCAGGCTCCTGGTCCTGGTCCTGGTCCAGACCTGGTCCTGGTCCTGGTCCTGGTCCTGGTCCTGGTCCTGGTCCTGATCCTGGTCCAGACCTGGTCCTGGTCCTGGTCCTGGTCCTGGTTTTCAGACCTGGTCCTGGTCCTGGTCCTGGTCCTGGTGCTGGTCCTGGTCCTGGTCCAGGTCCTGGTGCTGGTCCTGGTCCTGGTCCTGGTCCTGGTCCAGACCTGGTCCTGGTCCTGGTCCCTGGATATTAAGCCATTTGTTGAGCCAGTTCTGCAGCTCTGGCTTCGGCCACTTGTTTTGCTGCTTCTACGTCGAAGTTTCCGGCTGCGTTTTGAGCTGCAGCTCTGGAGAGAAGAGCAGATTCATGTCGTCATGCAGCAGTTTGTTCACCCGGTGGAAATATTCCACAGCTCGTAGTGGAGGATGTGAAGAACCGTGAGAATTATTTCCCTCTCAGTCTTTAAACCATTAAACCTCTTCAGCAAACTTGTCAAACTTAATATTTTTTAAAGCAACAAACTCCAAACTGCTCCATTTGTATTTGGTTCATTAAATAAAACACTCGCCCCATTTTCTAATCATTTCTTTCTCACCTATAATCAGTTTAATTTCACATCCATGGATTTAACCTCCTGCTCTGTAAATAATTCACCACATCTTCTTTTAGATTGTCTTGTTTTGTGTCTTGATTTCGTTTCTTAAATTAAAGTCTGTTTTGTTGGCAGCTCTTCTCTTCCAGGGTCCAGTCACTGATTATTATTATTATTATTGTTATGAATGAGTGAAATAAAGAAATGAATGGAGATGAGAGATGAAGATGCTCTGACCTGGCGCTGGCAGCAGCAGCTACAGCCTCCTCTAGTCTTTCTCCAGTGAACTCCGGGGACTGGGAGGAAACTGTCCAGAGGAGGAAGCAGAACATGAGTGAGACTCTCTGAACTAAGTCTGGACCAGTGTCATGCTCCTGGTCCTGGTCCTGGTCCTGGTCCTGGTCCTGGTCCCGGTCCATCTACTGGACGTACGTATGAGCTTTAAAATGTTCCTAAAGAGCTAAAACACATCCTCTTACCTGCAGCCATGAGGCCGACGCACAGCACTGAAACACAAACACATGTTTTCAGGAAGGTTTTCAGACAGAGCTGGTTCATCTACAGCTGCAGGTGAACACATGAAGCTACTCACAGACCAGGAGCGTGAACCTCAGAGGAAACATGGCAGGATGAAGGTGAACCTCCTCTTCACAGATGCAGAAGAAAGTGAAGCGTCCTCTGAACCCACCTCAGCTTTTATAGTCTGGAAGGTGTTTGGTGAAGAACTGGTCTGTTCAGACCTGGTCACATAAGAAGCTGATCTCCAGCCAGTCTGGTTCTAGACCAAACAACCCGAGTCCACGAGCAGGACTTCACATCCAGGAGATTAACGCTGAGAGGACACATGTGACCTCAGTGTTTTATTCCTCTGATGATGCTAACGCCGCTCCCTCTCTTCATGCAGACTCTGGTAGACCACCACTGACCCCGGGAGGAGGCTCCAGTCTGGACACTGTGACAATAGACGGACAGACTTTATTAATTAGACTCTAGGTCCATTTAAAAAGGGACAAACAAACACACACCTAGTGAGAGACTAATGCTGCTAATCGCTGCTTTAGGCCCTCGACTGGTCTCCAACGTTTACATGTTAAATAATGTTAATAAACACACGTAGTTCACACACGGTTTATTTCATTATCTGTTAAGTTATTGCTGTTGTGAAATAAGTTGCATTAGAACATCATATTTGGTCCTAAATGTCCCATGTTCTTAAGGGTCTTTGAATGCCTCACGTAGTTTCCTCTCTTTCCTTGGTAACAAGGTGTCAGTCAGAGATGAGCTTCGTTAACCACAAGCTCCAGTGTGTTTTCATGGTTGGTGCAGCCAGAAACACGACAATAAGTCGCCTCTTTAGATGGATCCAGTTAATTCTGTCTGGTCGTCTATGAGTCCGTGTCCAGGACGTGTCCAGGACGTGTCCAGGATGTGTCCTCACCCTCTCCAAACACCAACCAGACTCACCTCCGAGGCAACAAAAGACAAAGCGACTTTTTCTGAACCAAAATGTGACAAACACAGGATGAGTTGTGCGTCCTGGGAGTGGACACCTGGTGGTTTAAACCTTCATGGTCCTGCAGCATTATCAGCATTCACATCATTCACATCATTCACATTATTACATCATTCACATCATTCACATCATTCACATTATTCACATTATTTACATCATTCACATTATTCACATCATTCACATCATTCACATCATTCACATTATTCACATCATTCACATCATTTACATTATTCACATCATTTACATCATTCTTATTTTTCAATGAGAGAACCAAACGTCTCCTCATCCATTCACTGTTTGTTGCTGTATATTATAATGGAGCTGGAGTTTGGGCCAAACATACGTGAGAACAGTGAAGAGAATAAAGTCTGGAAGCAGGACAAACACACCAGACACATGTCAGTTCCTCCAGTAAAACTAGTATTTAATGCATTAAATGTGATGAAGAACAGGATGAAAGCTGAAGCTGTGACGTCCAGAGGTTCTTCAGTCCAGAGTGTAGATGTTCTCCTGCACCGGCCTCCTCATCCGGATCTCATAGATGATGTGAGGAGGCTCTTCAGAGGAGAAACTGGAGGACAGAGCAAACATGTCTGTACTTAGCGTCATGTAGCATTTAGAGATTATAGGCGCTGGTTCCTACGAGAGGAGATGAACTTAAACAGAGAGAACTTCTGCTCACTGAGACGCTACAGCTGCTCTCACTGAGGTATCGGACTCCAACATGTGGTTGTGGAAATATTTCAGATTAAGATGAAGAGTCTTTGTCGGTTTGTTTCCTTTCATCACTTCCTGGTTCTCTGAGCTGTTCAGCCAATCAGGGATCTCTCTGAGAGATTAGTTCTGATTCAACATGAATCATGAGGACACACTGGGAAAAAATAAAAGACTCTCAGAGATAAACTAATAATATTCCTCAGGAAAGACTCCAACTCACCAGCTGGTCTTTAAGGCTCGTCTGTAAATGTCACCTGCAGCAGAAAGAGTCGGATTTAACAACAGTCGAGCATAAAAACTAAAAGTAGAAACGTGAAGGAAAACAGACACAGAGGACGTACGTTTGAAGGCTAGAAAGAGGAAAACAGCAGCGAAGATGAACAACACGATGACGGACAGAGAGAGGACGGGAACGTTGATCTGAAGGGACAGCGACGGCAGAGAGTCCTCCACCTAGAGACAGACAGGACAGTCTACATGTTACTGCAGCCAGTGAAGGCAGCACGGAGACTGGATCTATATATATATAGGATATATTTTAGTTGTAGATGTAAAACAGATGAGATGATGGGCGGTGGTTTCTCACTGTGACGCTGTCTGAATGCAGCAGACTGGAGTTCCTCCTCAGAAGGTCCAGATGAGACGACAGCAGAGTTTTCCAGTTCACTAGACGGAGACAGAACAGAGTTTAACTGGAGCTGATCTCTTCAGTCTGAGTTTTAAGCCGTCAGCATCTCACCTGTGGACGTTTGTGTGACTCGGTCGGTGGTGGGCGGATGAGGGGAGCTGGTGACTGGAGCTGAGAAACAAGGGAAACGGACTCAGGTCATGATGAGATCCATATCTGAACTGAAGACGTGCCTCAGTTGACTGGAAACATGGTTATTAGTCTGTTTTATTAGTTTACACAGATGTTTCCCCCCCTTATTAACACTGGACCAGGTTTCTGTAGTGAGTCTGGACCGTACGAGGCTTTAACCCTCCGTGGGGTGGGTCTAGTTCCTGGGGACGACGGTGGATTTAGAGGTAAAGTAAAGATGCTAGTCTCACCTTTGACCACCCTCAGGTTCATGATCACCTTCTTGTCATTAAAGATGCCGTCGATGTCCACCCTGCAGCAGTACGGCCCACTGTCCGTCCTCCTCACATTCAGGATGTCCAGGTCCATCTCTCCGTCCAAAACGTCCCCAGTCAGCCGGTACCGGTCCGCCACCTGCAGACAAACACAGTCCACTCTCCACCAATGAGAGACTAAAACACAGTTCAGGCTTTTTACACCAACACACCTGCAAACACAATAACACATATAGTCCGACTCTACACTAATGAGTAACAACCTGGAACTCACATCTGGAATGAATGAGTGGAGACGTTTAGTTGAGAGGAATCAAGGCTGAACAGAACAAACTCCAGACACATCAGCTCTCTCAAGAAGTTTTGTCATCTCAGTGATTTTAGTGTGAGAACCTGAACAGGTCACAATCTAACATTTAACCTCGTATGCATCTTTGTGGGAGGAGCCGGTAGGACACATGCTAGCACAGGTGGAACATGCTAACTCCAAACAAAACAACAAACAGTGGAGCTGTCAAACGATCCTCAGGCTGATGTGGATTCATTCGGATTAATCACATTAAATCTCCTCCATGTTTAATCTCTATTGATGTGTTTCACTGTTGATGATCAAACAGACTCCAGGAAGAAGAGAGATGATACAGCTGTGATTGGTCCTCGTTAGTGTTTAAATGGAACCAGAGCTGTGATTGGTCCTCGTTAGTGTTTAATGGAACCAGAGCTGTGATTGGTCCTCGTTAGTGTTTAATGGAACCAGAGCTGTGATTGGTCCTCGTTAGTGTTTAAATGGAACCAGAGCTGTGATTGGTCCTCGTTAGTGTTTATGAACCAGAGCTGTGATTGGTCCTCGTTAGTGTTTAATGGAACCAGAGCTGTGATTGGTCCTCGTTAGTGTTTAAAGGAACCAGAGCTGTGATTGGTCCTCGTTAGTGTTTAAATGGAACCAGAGCTGTGATTGGTCCTCGTTAGTGTTTAATGGAACCAGAGCTGTGATTGGTCCTCGTTAGTGTTTAATTTGAACCAGAGCTGTGATTGGTCCTCGTTAGTGTTTAAATGGAACCAGAGCTGTGATTGGTCCTCGTTAGTGTTTAAATGGAACCAGAGCTGTGATTGGTCCTCGTTAGTGTTTAAATGGAACCAGAGCTGTGATTGGTCCTCGTTAGTGTTTATGTAACCAGAGCTGTGATTGGTCCTCGTTAGTGTTTAAATGTAACCAGAGCTGTGATTGGTCCTCGTTAGTTTTAAATGGAACCAGAGCTGTGATTGGTCCTCGTTGGGTTTTTAATGTAACCAGAGCTGTGATTGGTCCTCGTTAGCGTTTAATGGTAACCAGAGCTGTGATTGGTCCTCGTTATGGTTGTATTAATGGAACCAGAGCTGTGATTGGTCCTTGTTAGTGTTTAAATGTAACCAGAGCTGTGATTGGTCCTCGTTAGTGTTTAAATGTAACCAGAGCTGTGATTGGTCCTCGTTAGTGTTTAATGGAACCAGAGCTGTGATAGGTCCTCGTTAGTGTTTAATGTAACCAGAGCTGTGATTGGTCCTCGTTAGTGTTTAATGGAACCAGAGCTGTGATTGGTCCTCGTTAGTGTTTAAATGGAACCAGAGCTGTGATTGGTCCTCGTTAGTGTTTAGTGTAACCAGAGCTGTGATTGGTCCTCGTTAGTGTTTAAATGGAACCAGAGCTGTGATTGGTCCTCGTTAGTGTTTAAAGGAACCAGAGCTGTGATTGGTCCTCGTTAGTGTTTAATGGAACCAGAGCTGTGATTGGTCCTCGTTAGTGTTTAAATGGAACCAGAGCTGTGATTGGTCCTCGTTAGTGTTTAGTGTAACCAGAGCTGTGATTGGTCCTCGTTAGTGTTTTAAATGGAACCAGAGCTGTGATTGGTCCTCGTTAAGTGTTAAATGGAACCAGAGCTGTGATTGGTCCTCGTTAGTGTTTAAATGGAACCAGAGCTGTGATTGGTCCTCGTTAGTGTTTAGTGTAACCAGAGCTGTGATTGGTCCTCGTTAGTGTTTAAATGTAACCAGAGCTGTGATTGGTCCTCGTTAGTTTTAAATGGAACCAGAGCTGTGATTGGTCCTCGTTAGCGTTTAATGTAACCAGAGCTGTGATTGGTCCTCGTTAGCGTTTAATGGAACCAGAGCTGTGATTGGTCCTCGTTAGTGTTTAAATGTAACCAGAGCTGTGATTGGTCCTCGTTAGTGTTTAAATGTAACCAGAGCTGTGATTGGTCCTCGTTAGTGTTTAATGGAACCAGAGCTGTGATAGGTCCTCGTTAGTGTTTAATGTAACCAGAGCTGTGATTGGTCCTCGTTAGTGTTTAATGGAACCAGAGCTGTGATTGGTCCTCGTTAGTGTTTAAATGTAACCAGAGCTGTGATTGGTCCTCGTTAGTGTTTAAATGTAACCAGAGCTGTGATTGGTCCTCGTTAGTGTTTAAATGTAAGTGTTTGGGGGGAGTTGTTCCAGAGTGAAGCAGACTGAGGCGGTTCCAGTAGAAGTGAGTCAGACTGATGGACGCTAGGTACATAGGTCAGATGTGTTAATTGTGATGATGGATGAATCCACGTGAACGTGTGAATTGCGAGGTAATAAACAGAGCAGTGTTGTATGTGGAGGACTGGGAGGACTGGACTGTCTCAGAGCGGCTGCTTCCAGCAGACCTTGGAGATGACGCCGTTCTCGTCCGTCTGCACCAGGATGTTGTTGCACCAGAAAGTCCCACAACCTCGACCCCAGCAGACCCGACTCAGACC
Source organism: Mugil cephalus (assembly GCF_022458985.1). Classification (NCBI taxonomy): domain Eukaryota; kingdom Metazoa; phylum Chordata; class Actinopteri; order Mugiliformes; family Mugilidae; genus Mugil; species Mugil cephalus. The sequence goes on along the minus strand of NC_061784.1, from coordinate 24,887,289 downwards.
GAACCGCTTCACCGAGTACTGGCAGGACAGAGAGGCCACGCCCCCCTCCATCACCTTGAACGAGGACACAGGGGACATGAGGAGTCCACCTGCAGCACAAAGACAGACGGAGGACAAAATATTCAAAGATCTGAAACCAACACGACATGAGATGCCAAAATAAAATATGTGGGCGGAGCTCCTCCCCTCTAGTCTGTGGAGCTCCTCCCCTCTAGTCTGTGGGCGGAGCTCCTCCCCTCTAATCTGTGGGCGGAGCTCCTCCCCTCTAGTCTGTGGAGCTCCTCCCCTCTAGTCTATGGGCTGAGCTCCTCCAGCTTTGACTCCAGTGGTTCAATAAGAAGCTTCTCCAGTGTCTCCAGGTTTCTTCCATCCAGTGTTTTTAGTTCAGATCTTGTGTTGATGATGTCAGAGTCTGAGTCTCCAGCTCATCCCAAACATTCTCTCTGGGTTCAGGTCTGGACTCTGGTCTGGTCTCATGCTCCCTCGTGCTTGGACAGGTCCTAAGCCAGTTTCAGTAGTTTCTAGATGTTTCCTCTGCTTGATGCAGCCAATGATTTGACCCTCCTCCACCAGACTAACATCTTCTCCACCAGACTAACATCTCCTCCTCCAGACTAACATCTCCTCCACCAGACTAACATCTTCTCCACCAGACTAACATCTTCTCCTCCACCAGACTAACATCTTCTCCACCAGACTAACATCTCCTCCACCAGACTAACATCTTCTCCACCAGACTAACATCTCCTCCACCAGACTAACATCTCCTCCTCCAGACTAACATCTCCTCCACCACCAGACTAACATCTCCTCCTCTACCAGACTAACATCTCCTCCACCAGACTAACATCTCCTCCTCCACCAGACTAACATCTCCTCCACCAGACTAACATCTCCTCCTCCACCAGACTAACATCTCCTCCTCCAGACTAACATCTTCTCCACCAGACTAACATCTCCTCCTCCAGACTAACATCTTCTCCACCAGACTAACATCTCCTCCACCACAGGATGTGGAGGAAATAAGAAGCTGCTCATGAATAACTTGTTGAATTAATGATCCACCAGGAGGCGCTGGACTATGAGTCAGATCCAGGAGGAGAATCTTTGTTTGGGTCAAAAAAAGCTTCACAACTCAACAATAACAGAGAGAGAGTGTGTATGTGTGTGTGTGTGTGTGTGTGTGTGTGTGTGTGTGTGTGTGTGTGTGTCTGACCTGACAGGATGCAGAGGACGGTGATGAAGGTCTGAGACGTTGGAGACGTTGGAGACGTGGGAGACGCGGTGGCGTCCATCCTGTTTGTGGTTTGTGTTCATGGTCAGACGACAACGACGGGACAGTGCGACTCTGTGACGGAGTTGGGGGTGTGTGTTAATGTGTGTTAATGTGTGCGTTGATGATGAAGTGTCTATTGATTGTGTGAATGCCGCCTGTGTTTGTGTTGTGTTGAACGTTGTTGATCTCTAAATGTTTTATGTTCATTTTAGTTTTACTTCATAATTTTCCTTTTGTCGTTGATGTGAAATGTTTAAAGTTGTTGTGTTGAGTGAATCCAGCGTCTTCACACTGACGACAACACCAGGACAAAAAGACATTGTCTCCGTGGAGACGTCTCCGTGACACAGAGGACTCCTTCATTCACTGCGTCTCCAAACGGACGGTCTGACTTTAAAGAGACGTTTTCTGATCCCAAACACAAACAGACGCACAACACTGACACAACTACACACTGAAGGCATTAATCCAAGCCTGAGGGACAACAACATGATTCCATCGGCACAGGAAGACACACAACACAGACACACAACACATCACAGACACACAACACAACACAGACACACAGCACAGCATGGACACACAACACAGATACACAACACAGACACACAACACAGCACGGACACACAACACAGACACACAACACATCACAGACACACAACACAACACAGACACACAGCACAGCATGGACACACAACACAGATACACAACACAGACACACAACACAGACACACAACGCAGCACGGACACACAACACAGACACACAACACAGACACACAACACAGCTGGAAAAGAGACACAAAATGACACTAAGAGACACAACCAGCTCAAACGCATGGAAACAAGAGACGAGGAGAAAATCTACCACAAAGAACTTTACTTTCATACACAAGGAGACAAATGTCCAACACAATAAATGTCCACAGCAGATCAGTCTGTGGACACGAAGACGTCTGAGTAACAGCAGACACGAGGACGCTTGTGTTGTCGACGTTTAATCTCTTTATAAAGGATTTGTGTTTCTTTGTGGTTGTTTTATTGTCCAGCTTCATGTCTCTGCCGCCCTCTGCTGGCGACTCACAGTCACCGCAACTTCAGAACAAAACCGTGACAACTTCACCACGTTTCCTCTCAGATATATTTATTAAAAGGTAAATATCACGAGTATAAGACGAAGAGTAAATCACTTTAACACAACAATAACACACACATTAGACTGAAGGTGTAACTGAAATCAACTCTGAGCATTAAACCATTAAATCAGAGTCAGACTCATCATTGAGACATAAAGTTCTGTATAATAATACTGATTGTTTCTTAAAGAAGAGCAACATGTTTAAATGTGGAGACGTGGTGTCCATGGATCAGTGTCCTCAGACTAGACCGGTCGTCCTCCAGCAGCTTCTGGGTGGAGAAAGATGAACAGAGCTGAAGATGCTGGTTCAGATCATTGAGTTGGTGAAGTCTATGATGTGTTTTCAGCTTTATTACCTGTGAAGCTCTGCTCCAGTGAAGTCCCTTCCTTCAGTTCAGAGCCGCTGTTTGGCCACAGCTCTTTCACCAGGACTTCAGCAACATCCAAAGTATCAAAATCCCAAGGACAACTGATCGGTGCTTCCCCTCGGTAACAGAAGCTGAGGTTCTCTCTTAGACGACCAGCACCAAACTTCAGCACCTGAACCAGTGAAACCAGATTAAACCAGAACGTATGAGTAAAATCCAGATGAATAAATGTCTCATATCTGGTTCCTGGTCTCATATCTGGTTCCTGGTCTCATATCTGGTTCCTGGTCCTTAAACTAATGTAAACATGTATTTGTCACATTAGAACATCATCAACATCATCACATTAGAAACATTAGGACACTTGTTCTTCTTCATGTTCCTGATAAACCAGTTCAGAGGGGGGACCTTGTAGACCACATTAGACCCTGATTAGACCTGAGGATGTTTCCTGGATCTTCTCTGATTGGCTCAATGAAAACCACATGACACTAAACCTCACTGAGAGGAACCAGGAACCACGTTAGCACATATGGTTCCTGGTTCCTGGTCCATACTGATCCGGGGTGAGGTGAAGGTACCTGATCGTCCACATGCAGAGCGACGCTGACGTGATCCCAAACGTAAGACTCGGGCCAGTCTAGCTCCTCAGCGTCCAGGTGCTTCTCATCAGGTCTGCGGACCAACTTGTACCTGACAGGACGAGTGACAAACATTTTCATTAAGTATTAAACATTAAAACTTTAGTTACAAGGAGCTTAAACAAAACTGATATTAACACATGATTCATTTTATTACTTTCTCCGTTCTTTCCCATGAATGTGTGTTGACCAGCATTTACTATGTGACTCAGCAGATGTTGGGATCTATGAATAACTTGGAATCGTAGAAGGAGACGATGAAGAGGCAACGAGTAAAACAGTTTAATCGGTCGGTTGTTCACAAAGCTCGGCCCTTGGTGCTTTTTCCTCATGTTCAGTCTTCCTGATGGTGCAATCAGTCTGGATCGCAACATCAACCACTACGACCGTCTTCTTCTACCTTCCAGGTGTCTTCCATCTGGACCGTGGGACTTCCTGTACAGGTGTTGGTTATGGGTCATTCCATGCAGGCCTGGCCTGCCAGCATCTCACACCCTATCGCTATGTGCTGCATTGTTTGTCAGTCTGAACCCAGGGGCAGTCCAGATGTGGTGGACCCTGACCTCCATTGATCTGGTGGATCTGTCTTTCAGTCCAGTCAGGGCTTGTCCTCCTCCGTGATGAGTCCTGCTCTTCTTTCCTCCTTATTGAAGGTATTCCTTCAGTAGGGGAACATCTTTACTGTTTCATCCTTCCTCCTGCTTAGAGGAGCCTTTCAGAGGGCTGGACTGGGCCTGAAACCCTCCCTGCATTGTGACCAGCGTCCTAGTCTTCATGTCAGAGTCCTCTGTCTTGACTCTTTGAGCCAGCTCTTTGTGCCAGCAGGGTATCTGATGTATCTGATATATCTGATATATCTGACGTATCTGATATATCTGATGTATCTGATATATCTGACGTATCTGATATATCTGATGTATCTGATGTATCTGATATATCTGATGTATCTGATGTATCTGATATATCTGATATATCTGATGTATCTGATGTATCTGATATATCTGATGTATCTGATGTATCTGATGTATCTGATGTTTCTGACGTATCTGATATATCTGATGTATCTGATGTATCTGATATATCTGATGTATCTGATGTATCTGATATATCTGATATATCTGATGTATCTGATGTATCTGATATATCTGATGTATCTGATGTATCTGATGTATCTGATGTTTCTGACGTATCTGATATATCTGATGTATCTGATGTATCTGATGTATCTGATGTATCTGATATATCTGATGTATCTGATGTATCTGATGTTTCTGATGTTTCTGATGTATCTGATGTATCTGATGTATTTGATATATCTGATATATCTGATGTATCTGATGTATCTGATATATCTGATGTATCTGATGTATCTGATGTCCGGCAGGTATCAATAGACCAGATCTCATTCTTCACATTCAGCTCAGTTTTCAGGACTTGCCTTACTCTCTGTAAATAGTAACTGGATTGTGTTTATTTACCACATTTCTACTCAAAGACACATACATTCACACACTGGTACCACAACCTGGGAGGTAGCACTAGAAATAATGTGGAAGGCACCAGTGGACAGAACAGATCACAAGAAACAACATCTGAGACGGAGTGAAGACCTCGACCGGCCCAGACGTTGGTCAGTACCAGGATGGAGACGTGGTTGTTTCTGGTGGTTGTAGTTCTTACCTGTGAGTCTCACACATGGCCTCCGGCCTCCAGACGAAGCGACCGTCTCGGTAAACGCACACAGCGTTTGGGTGGTCACTCAGCAAAGGACACTTAGAGAACTGCTCCTCGTTGGCTGGACTGTGGACCAGGACAGAGTACTGGACCTCCTGTTTGAACAGGGTGGTCTTGTAGACCCTCATGACCGGCTGCTGACCAGAACAAAACTGGAGACAAGAGATAAAGAATCGTGGGTCAGAGTCCTGTGTCTGAACTGATGGAAACATGATCATTGATTCTGTCATTAATCACATGTCACTCGTCTTTTTCTGAAGGTTTCGCGTCTCTGGTGGTTTTAGTAAAAACAGATCAAGGCCGATTCTACATTTGGAAAACTTAAACAATGAAGTGAAACCATAGCTACCACATTACTACTGGACATCTTTAAAGCTACGGCCATGTAGCCATGTAACTATGTAGCTATGTAGCCATGTAGCCATGTAGCTATGTAGCCATGTAGCTATGTAGCTATGTAGCCATGTAGCTATGTAGCTATGTAGCTATGTAGCCATGTAGCCATGTAGCCATGTAGCTATGTAGCCATGTAGCTATGTAGCTATGTAGCTATGTAGCCATGTAGCCATGAACAGATCCGCTATGTCCCAGACAAACTGGAGAAAGTCTAAACACCAACGCTCATTATTCATGTTCATAAATGACTCAGACTCTAGAACCACTTCCTGAACCCGAGAGGCTTCAGACGTCATCAGCGCGTGGCTCACCCTTAAAGAACCAAGATACAACATTCATAAAAGACTTCCTGGATTTGCTGCTAAAGGCCCTGAACACGAGTTTATTTTATATTTTTAAAGTCTGGTTTTTTAGAGACGTCAGTAGAAACACTGTTGAACCTGTTCACTGTTGTTAGACGATTATGTTTTCACTGAGCTGAATCCAAAGCTGCAGACAGACTGGCAGTGAGTCTAGAGTCCTGGGGTCAGTACCTGGTCCCTGTAGTTCTCCAGGACCTCCTCCAGGGGGAAGGTGAAGCGGTACGAGCCCAGCCGGGACGTCTCCTTAAAGGCCGGGGAGGTGGCGAACCTCCACAGGAAGCTCTGCTGGGTGTCAGCCTGCTCCTTGGTCCGGTCTGGGAAGGTTTTCTCCAGGAGTCTGGTCTCAGCTGACCTCACCTCTTCTGGCCCCACATCCAGACTGAACCAGACCAGACCAGGTCCAGAGCCCGGTCCAGAGGCCGCTCTGTCTGCAGGAGCCTTGAAGCCTTCATCCCTCCTGATGAAACGTAAACTCTCTTTCTTTGTGTCGTACCTCAGACGAGACACATGAAACTCTGGTCTGGGGTACTGTGGGATGCCTTCCTTGAACAGATGCTGGTTTTTCAGACCTTGAGCTTCCTGTTTCAAATGATAGAGCTTCAGGTGTCGCCTGTAACGAACATGATGTCGATGTCCCAGCCTGTTTGTGTGTTCCTGCATGGCGTCTGATCACAAAGACAAATAAGTAGTTCCTACTTGTGTGAATGTGCACTCACTGTGTGCTGATGGGAGGAGGAGTCAACACAGCACAGACCAGTTTAGACCACACCCACTGACTGATCTCAGGAAACGAAACTCAGCTTAGCTCATCCTCACCAGGGTCACGGGAGGGTTATTGGAACCACGAGTCTACGAATACACTGCAGCAAGGACAGAATCAGCTGACAGTAGTGAGGCTGATTCACTTTCATACAGCAGGTCCTGTTCACAGAGACACGGAGACACAGAGACAGACTTGTTAGAAATCAACTCATCACAACACAGGAGCTGTAGACCGGCTGCACCTGTGGAACCTTTAGCCTCCATAGACCGTATATAAATATGGACTGAACACTGTGGCGAGCAGGTATTTCAGGTGGGCACCAGTCAGAGTCACGTCTGATAGAAGTAACATGTTCAAACAAAAGAAAACTAGGTTTTCTTTTATAATAAAGCCACACAAAAAGACCCATTCCAGTCTTCCAATCCATTTATTTATCCATTAATACTTTATTAAATTCCCCTCTGGGTTTTACCATGGATCCTATGGAGGACCAATTCTGACAGAATAGAAAATAAATGAATAAATAAATACTGAAATATGTGACAAAAATGTTATTTATCCAATTATCCATTTATTTATTCACTTATTCATTCATTGATTCATTTATTGATGCACCACTTCATATGCACAGTGACATGTTATTCAGGCTGGAGGTAATAGAGACGCGCTGGTAATAAAGAGCAGACGCCGCATTCATGGACATAATAAACATCCACTAACACACGAGCAGCACGAGAATCAGCAGGCGAACAAAACAGGACACGAGGAATTAATTTTCACAAGTAAGACTGAACATCTTTATAATAAATAAATAAATAAATATCCATCCATCCATCTCATTGCCTGTACTTACAAGAGCAAAAACAAACAAACAAACAAACACAAACAAAGCGGGTGGTGGGACCAACCCGCTGACGTCCCCCAGCAGAGGACAGAGCCCTGGGGGGACAGGCTCAAATAAATGTCCCTCTGTTGCGTCAAATCATATCAAATAGGAGCCTAAAACCCACCGGCTCCGTGTCCGACGCGTCCCAGAAGCGTCTCGACGCTCGCGGCCTTTACGCGTCTGTTCTATGTTTGATGCTCAATGCAGACGCACGCGTCAAGCTGGACAGAGCGGATCGTTCGGACAGGAAGTCAGACAGAAACTCCAGAGAGAATCCAGTTGTTTTTCAAAATAAAACTCCATGAACAGACTCCGGGTCGTATTTCCTGTCGCTGGATCAACATTACGCTCTCATTCCGTAGCAGTTCTAGTTTTGACGGAGCCGTTGCTAAACCGCGTCGAGATCAACAGAGCAGACTGCACCAGGACAGGAAATCAACGTAAAACAATTCTCCCCCCCTTTCAAAATAAAACACAACGCGTCGTTCACGTAGCCTCATAACTTCACATCAACATTACGTCATAGCCGAACTGAAGTGGAGCAGCTTAAAACCATTTATGATACAACACATTCTTTTTATAAGGACAATACAAGAAAGGACACAGGCTGGAATGTAATCCCGCGGCCTCGTTCACGTCCAGGATTATCGCGTGATTTCGTGATATCGCGTGAATATGGCCGGCTCGTGGAGGACAGACCTGCTTCATATTGACCAAATACACCTTTAGAAATTGCCTCGTCACTGTCGCTGGGCCTCGTGAGCTTGAATGCCAGGTGTTCTGCACGTGTGCCGGCGCGTGGCGCAGGTATGCATCATTTTTACCGTTGAGCCTTTTTCCATGCTAGCTTCAGAGTTCCCCATGGTTCCCAGGTTCATGGGGAGTCGTTCTTGCCCATTTCACACCCTTATTTTCAGTTCTACACTTATTTTTTAAATAATAAAGTTTATTAGAGACAGCACTAGAGAAGCAGCAGAGAGGCGTGTAAGACTGCAACTCTGCCTCCTGGGCTGAACTCTGGGTTGTCATCGTTTTAGGGGGTTAATAAATCAGAATCAGAATTACTTTATTGATCCCAGGGGGAAATTACTTTTCGTGACAGCAGCTCCAACCCAAAGTACCAGTGTTTAGAACAAAGAGCAATCAGAATAAGTAAGAGAATGCAAAAAATACAGGAAATATAAAACAATATATACAAGTGTAAGTGAAGTGAACCTGTGTTCCAAGTTATTGCTCTACAGAGAAAAAATGATTGCACATGGTGAGAAATGTATAAGGAAATATATACAAGAGTATGAAAATAGTTATAGTTATATTATATATAATAGTTATAAACATAATTGCACATAGTAAAATCGGCCAAATTCCTAGAGATAAGAGAAGTAGCCGCCAAGGTGGGATGAACTCCATCTCGTCTAATCAGCCCAGGCTTTCCCCAGAAAGAGTTCCAATTATCAACATAGGCCACGTCGTTGGCTGGACACCACCTAGATAACCAGCGGTGGAATGACGACATGCAACTATACATATGGTCACTGGTCAGATTGGGCAGGAGACCAGAGAAAACTACGGAGTCCGACATAGTTTCAGAAAACTTACACACCGATTCAACATTAAGTTTAGTGACCTCCGATTGGCGTAACCGTTGGTCATTACTGCCGACGTGAATAACAATCGTACCATACTTAGCATTAGCCTTAGCATTAGCCTTAGCATTAGCCTTAGCCAGCAGTTTCCGGTAAGATTCGGTGTCGCCCGCTCTGGCCCCTGGAATGCATCTAACTATGGTCGCTGGTTTCTCTAACTTCACGTTCCGCAAAATAGAGTCGCCAATTACCAGAGTTGGCTTCTCAGCGGGTGTGTCGCCGAGTGGGGTAAGACTATGCTTCCTTCGTACCGTCACCTAGCGTTATTGTCCCCCTGAACTCTAAAAACGCAATTACACACATTACAATAACTGATGATGATTATAAGTACATCCAAAGATGCTTCGCCTTTATTCATTTTTGGCGAATGTAGCCTTGGCCAGGAAGAGTTGATGTTGTCAGGCAGTATCCAACGATCATTGGATGCTTCAACCCTGAACTGCAACACCCTCAACGTTGTTGTGAGCACCCTCCACAGTACCGCATCTGGTCTCAGGGTTCTCTGGACAACCTGGGGGAATTGCAGTCTTCCCTCCAGGTCTACCTTCATTCAGATTGCTTCTTGTTGTTGCTGTGATTGGTGGCTTTTGTCCCTCCCTTACGAAACTGATTGATGGTGTTGATGTGGTTTGCGTTTCCTGCGTCTCTCCTGCTGCAGGGTGCTAACAAACAGGGGTGGGCGATATGACAAAATATGAAATCGTGATCGATTTCAACGTGAGGATGATCTGTCAAACTGTAGAGATCGTGGGATCGTCAAGGGCACATTCTATAAATTGCAGTTCTATGCTGATGCACCGACGCACCGGACGTATTATGTCGTCAACCTGACCGACCAATCAGAGCGAATTACGGGTGACGCGCTTTCTTACTCGCCTCCTTGTTTATGTGTGCAGTGGTGGCCGCATGGAGCCATGGCTGAAAGCCAAACAGAGTTGGTCACTAAAAAAAATCCACTTCCATTATATGGAATTGGTTTGGATTTTCCTCAACTAATGAAGCGCAGGCAAATGTCAGGTGGCAACATGACAAACCTGTTCAATCATTTGAAGAGGAATCATCCCAAACAATATGAGCCAAACAGCGAGGGGCCCGGCGGCACCGGCACCACAGACGGAGGCAGCAGCTAGTGCAGTTACCTTTTATCTTGCAAAAGATATGGTACCGTTCAAGATGGTAGAAAACGAGGGGTTCAAACGCCTGCTTAGAGGTGGTTGACCCGCTGTGCGAGCTGCCCAGCCGAAAATACTTCTCCAACATTGCCATGCCACGTCTCTACTCTGAATGCCCAGAAAATATTGTCTGTTTTTCATTTTTCAATTTAAGATCGTGATAAAATCGAAATCGTCATTTTCGTTTTAAAAAAACGTGATATGATATTTTTGCCATATCGCCCACCCCTACTAGCAAGTATCATGAGCACCTTATCATGGCGCCACCTGTATCTTCCGTGTGCAAGTACACCCCCCCTGCTTGCGCAATGGGTCCTCCCTCATGCCCCACTTGTGCAAGTTTATCGAGGTCGGGAGTGTGTCATACACCGAGCTTAGCATGAATGAAATGCGGAAAGGCTCCAATCTCCATAGATCTCCCCATGTGATCTTCCTCTTGGGTAGGTCCCATTTGGTCAATGCTCCATGGGATGCTAGCTCCACTGCCCTTGCCCTTCGTCCTTCCTCCTCCAGGTTCTGTACTTTCTCCTGGATCATGGCCCTTTTGTCCCTGGATCCTGGGAAGTTCCGAGACCCTGTCTTCCTGTGCATGGCGTTCCAATGATGTCACGTAGCTTCAACATACTTTCAGCTTGTGTAACAGATGAGTCAGCTGCCCACTTGCATCTGGGTCTTGTGCGGATGCCTGCATGTCTGATTTGTTCATCCCGGGAATCTTTGTATGTCATTATGACTCTGCACTTTGCTACATTAAATTCCTCCACCACAGATGAAAGAGGAAGTTGGAGCTGCCCTGATCTTATGTAGAGGCCTACTGAAGTGTAGCTTGGAGGGATTCCCAGCCACCTTCAGAGGTACTTATTGATCCTACTTTCCACTCCTTCAACGCTTGTCATAGGAACTTCATACGCCGTCAACAGCCACATGAGTCTTGGCAGCAATCCATGTTGGTAAAGCCATGCTTTGAACTTTCCCGGGAGCCATGATTTTTCGATCCTTCTCAGCCACTGCTGGTATTGTTCCTGTCAGTAAGTGAGTCATTGAACATTTTCCGGAGATACTTCATTGGATCATTGATGTAATCACTTCACCTTGCACATGAAGCGTGACCCTGTTCATCACTTTACCGTTCCGGGTCCCCACGCACCTGGATTTCTTTGGCTTAAACTTCATTCTGGCCCACTTCCCCTGCTTGTTATTTCCTATAAAATTGTTTTTTACAACTCTAATGGTCCCACAGTAAACAGGTCATAAAACATGGTGGGTGGAATGTTTTACTGACATCTATAAAAGATCAGACTTTAACCCTAATAAAGAGTACTAAACCTCCTTGTTATTTCCTATTCCTTTTTGGCTGAGCTCCACCTCCCAGGAATATGGGCTGAAGAGGTTCAACTGTGAAAAGAGAATGAACAGATGTCCCAGATATGTGATATGAATATGACTTTAGAATTGTCTGAATGTCAATAACCCGGCTAAGTAGCCCAGACTGAAACATACACTCTGTTATTTGCCTTAGATTGAAAGAAAGATAGAAAAGTAAAACCACCAGAGATGTGAAACATTCAGAAAAAGACGAGTGACATGTGATTAATGACAGAATCAATGATCATGTTTCCATCAGTTCAGACACAGGACTCTGACCCACGATTCTTTATCTCTTGTCTCCAGTTTTGTTCTGGTCAGCAGAAGGGACTTCAGGACCACCCTGTACAAACAGGAGGTCCCGTACTCTGTCCTGGTCCACAGTCCAGCCAATGAGGAGCAGTTCTCTAAGTTTCCTTTGCTGAGTGACCACCCAAACGCTGTGTTCCAAAGGCTCTACCACGTGACTGTGTTTCACCAATCAAACGTAGCCGTGCAGTCTCGTCACTTGACCATGCTCAATCTCAGCAGCGGGATGGGTTGCGGGTTAACTTTATAATTTACAGTGGTAGTGTTTCGTGTTCTCATGAATGACGACAGGCTTATTACTCACAACCTGGTTTATTAACCAACACGGCGAGGATGCAATAAAACCACATACAGGCAGGTGGTATCTAACAGTGTAACCTCTTGGCCCCTAACCCGGTAACCTGTATAACGGGTTGACTCTTATTTGCCTAAGGATGTTTATTTTGTATTTTTGTCTGTCTGATTGAACGCTTGTGTTAACAAATAAATCAGACATTACTCAGTTACTCAGTACTTGAGTAGTTTTTTCACCAAGTACTTTTTTACTCTTACTCAAGTAATTATCTGGATGACTACTTTTTACTTTTGCTTGAGGCGTACTATTCTGAAGTAACAGTACTTTTACTACAATTTTTGGCTACTCTACCCACTTCTGCATATCATAGAGTCGTTCATGCGGCGGACTGGCATTTCACACAACAACCAGACAGATAATACTACATTTTTTAATCTCGTATGTAATGTGGTGCTACTTCTGGTGCAGATAGATTGTGCTATCCCTTCTACCTGCTCTGTTTACCTTCTTCTTCTTCTGCGACCGGCTTTATTGGGTGTTTTTGTTCCGGGGTCACACACCAGCACAGTGGTTGTGAAGCATGAACACACACATTATCCAATTGAAAACTGCGGTTACCTTATAGATGCCGGAGAAAATCGAATTCCAATCTCATTTTAATCAGAGTAACGTGTTTACATACGTTACTTACACATACCTGTAAGTTCTGTTATAGTCTGATTAAGGCAATAATTAGTTTTCTTCACGTGCATGTAAACACACTGACTGGAGAACTAAAAGACTACAACAGTAGGTGGTGAGAAATTAAAATAAGTAGATAAATACATTTTTCTTTATCCAGTTAAAATAGGTCTTAAAAGTAAACAAATCTACATTTGAATATCAAAATAATCTAAAATGATGGAATAAAGGTATTAAAATATGCCATGTAAAATACTAATAACATGAATAAAAATCAAATGTGATAAAATACAATTAATAAGAATTCAAATCATGTGTTGGGGGACACCACCATCCAGTTTGAATCTCTCAGATGAGGAATGTTCATCTATAGAAACATAAAACTGTCTCTAAGAGAGGTAGGATTTAAACCAGTTAAAAACAGTACATGAGAGGCCGATCAGTAGACCAGAACAACGTTGGGTTACTGTGTCAAATCCCCAGGCGCTCCCAGGCCAGACGGGAGATATAATCCCTCCATCGCGTCCTGGGGCGACCCCGAGGCCTCCTACCGGTGGGACATGCCTGGAACACCTCTAAAGGGAGGCGTCCTCACCAGATGCCCAAACCATCTCAACTGACTCCTTTCGATGTGGAGGAGCAGCGATTCTACCCTGAGCTCCTTACCCTATCTCTAAGGCTGACCCTCTCTCTTCACCACGATGGACCGGTTAAGTGCCCGCAACACTGCAGACGCCACTCTGATCCGTCTGTCGATCTCCCGCTCCATTCTACCCTCACTCGTGAACAAGATCCTGAGATACTTGAACTCCTCCACATGAGGCAGGCCTTCCTCCCTCCGACTGAGAACCATGGCCTCAGACTTGGAGGTGCTGATCTTCATCCCAGCCGCTTCACAGTGACAAAGGGCAGCCCTGGTGGAGTCCAACTCTCACTGGGAACAAGTCCGACTTACAACCGGCTACACGGACCAAACTCGCACTCCTTTGGTACAGGGACTGAATGGCCCTTAGCAAGGGACCATTCACCCTATACTCCCGGAGCACCCCCCACAGGATGCCTCTGGGGACACGGTCGTAGGCCTTCTCCAAATCCACAAAACACATGTGGACTGGTTGGGCAAACTCCCGTCAGGACAGTCAGGACCCGTTCCCAGACCCGAAGGCGCAGGGAAGCAACTCTTCCATCCATCTGGGAAAACCCCAACGTACAGAAGAGAGTCCAACCCCTCTCAAGGACTTTGGTTCCACTATGTGTCGAGGTGAGGCCGACTATATCTAGTCGATAACGCTCCACCTCTTCCACAAGTTCCGGCTCCTTCCCACCCAGAGAGGTGATGTTCCATGTCCCAAAAGCCAGTTTCCATAACTGAGGATCAGACCGCCAAGGCCCCCGCCTTGGTCTGCCGCCCTATCCACACTGAATCCTTCTTGGACCTCCTGCAGGTGGTGGGCCCACAGGGAAAAGGTCCATGTAACCGGTTCGGGCTGGGCCCGGCCAGGCCCCATGGACAAAGGCCGGACCACCAGGCACTCGCCCACAAGGCCCATCGCCTAGGACCAATCTGCCTTGGGAGACCCTACCAGGGGCAGCATAGCTCCTAGGGGCATTAGGGCACTCAAACTCCTCCACCACGATAAGGTGACGGTTCAAGGATATCATTTAAAATCTTGATCAGTCTCAGTACTGGACCCAACTGAAAAGTTTTGTACAAACTGTGAGTTTTCATAAAATCATTCAACTGGTTTCTCTAAAATTTGACTTAAAATGTCAGATTAGACACTGGCCTGTAATTATTGATCATTTCAGTGTCTAAATTATTCCTCTTCAGAAAAGGTCTGACCAAGGCTGAACAAAAGCACTTGGGAAAATCCCTGTCTGAAGAGAAGAATTTAAAATATTCAAAACATCCTCAGCTAAAAAGTCACAAACAGATTTAAAAAGTGTAGGAGTCATATCTAAAAGGCAGGTTGGTGGTTTTAACTGAGAAATAACTTTCTCCAGCACCTTAGCATCAACCAAGACAAAACTATCCAGTATTTCCTCACATAAAAACATAGAATGAGCTGTAATAAAGCTGATGATACTATCAACAGACTGTGACGGGGTCAGTGTCACTTTATTTAATCTCTCCAATGTTTCTTTATCTCATGATTTCATATAAACGTGCTCTACTGCCCACGGGTTTGGAAAAGAAGTGAACAATGTTGTTGGATTAGATGTGTAACACAGAATCAGGTGATCATGATTCAGGGTTTATAGATAATCAGACAGAAACAGAAACAGAGCCTGGTGAGTCAGCATCAGTGGTGAAGAAATGAAACTCAGAATGAACACAGGTAGCTTAAGTCAGTGGGTGTGGTCTAAACCAGATCCATTATAACTGTGTTCACTCCTCTCTACACCAACACACAGTGAGCACTTATTCTTAGAAGTAGTAACTTTTCATTTGTCTTTAGTATCAGACACAATGCAGGTCCGACAAAACAGGAGACGACATACTGAACATTTTTGGGATGGTGTGCACTTGAAGCTGGATGATTTAAAACAGAAAGCTCGGGAAGCAGGTCTGTACAGTCAATACCTCGACAAGGAAAACATCCCAGAATACCCTAAACCAGAGCTCCATGTGATTCGTCTGAAACATGACACAAATGAAGAAGGTTTACGTGGCATCAGGGAGGATGAAGGCTTCAGGAATCCCTACCAACAGGACCCTGAACCTGGTCTCCTGTGGTGGTATCCGGTTGTAGGGCCAGAAGAGGTGAGGTCAGTTGAGACCAGACTCCTGGAGAAAACCTTCCCAGACTGGACCAAGGAGCAGGCTGACACCCAGCAGAGCCTCCTGTGGAGGTTCGCCACCTCCCCGGCCTTTAAGAATGAGACGTCCCGGCTGGGCTCGTACCGCTTCACCTTCCCCCTGGAGGACGTCCTGTGGAACTACAGCCAGCAGGTACTGACCCCAGGACTCTAGACTCACTGCCAGTCTGTCTGCAGCTTTGGATTCAGCTCAGTGAAAACATAATTATTTAGCTCTGACCCATGATTCTTTATCTCTTGTCTCCAGTTTTGTTCTGGTCAGCAGCCGGTCATGAGGGTCTACAACACTATCCTGTACAAACAGGAATTCCAATATACTGTCCTGGTCCACAGTCCAGCCAACGAGGAGCAGTTCTCTAGGTTTCCTTTGCTGAGCGACCACCCAAACGCTGTGTGCGTTTACAGAGACGGTCGCTTCGTCTGGAGGCCGGAGGCCATGTGTGAGACTCACAGGTAAGAACTACAACCACCAGAAACAACTACGCCATGTATGAGGGGGATTTTCATGTATATGTGGAGGATTTTCATGTATATACCTTTAGGGTATTCATAGATATATATATCTATGTAGGGTATGTACATGACATCACAAGCTGATGTCTCCAGGGTTAGGCCTCCAGGGTTAGGCTACTGAGCCACTGAGTGGTAAAAGGTGACAGTTGAGCGCGGAGATTAGCAACAGGTCTAACAGCACCATCTACTGGTGAAAGTGTGAACACTGTCCGAACGAGTCGGGACACACCCAGCCTCAAGCAACACACCAGCTAGTGAACAGACTGTGAACAGCTGCATGGACTTGTTCCCACTTCTGTCTATGTTCTTGAGGAAATGCAATGCATGTTGAATAATATGCTGAGCATTTCGTTTGTGATGCAGTTTATTGGTTATTTTCAAACCACACACATACTTTGTAAAATACTAAAGCCTGGCAAAGATTAAAGACGAAAAGTCAGATCTCTTTCTCCAAGTGCCATGATTTTCTATCCGGAATAATAGTCCGTGATCCACCACCTCAGCCAGCAAATGTTTGCTGAGGCTCACTCTCAAACAATGGTAATCCACATTGTTCCTGCTCTAGCAGTATTTGGATGAAGCCTTTGTCTCCAAACTATTTTTCTTTCATTCTGTCGTTTAGGTCAAATATCAAAAGCTACAGACACGCGAGGAAATTAAAACCCATGTCACTGCCACCGAAGCTTTTAATGACGTTCTGATGGAAAACACAAAGTGTTGTAGTTCACAGCTCCACCTGATGGTGGCAGTGTTGTGTCTCTGTTTGTCTCTGAGTTCCTTCTTATTCATCAGTCAGATCATCAAACATTAGAAAGTGAATTGTTCAGACATGAACATGATTCTCACCTTTAATTAAGTAGTTGAGTCGTGTGTTTGTTCCTCTTCCTGTCAGGTACAAGTTGGTCCAGAAACCTGATGAAAAAGAGATGAAAGCTCAGGAGCTGTTTGGTTGGGACATTCAATTCTATGTCTGGGATATCGTTGCCATCGCCCTGTATGTGGATAAAGAGGTACCTTCTGTTTCAGCTTCTATCTAAAGAATCACCTTCACATACTGGAGTCTGTTCATGGAAACTGAGGAAAGAACACAACAGGAAATTATCATCTTCTTCTCGTTTTATTGGTTCAGGTGCTGAAGTTTGGTGCTGATCGTCTGAGAGAGAACCTCAGCTTCTGTGAAAAAGATGTAGTAACAACTAGTCGTGGAGAGGAATTTGATACTTTCGCTGATGCTGAAGTCCTGGTGAATAAGTTGTGGTCAAACGGTGACATGAAACTGAAGAAAGAGATTTCACTGGAGCAGAGCTTCACAGGTAATAAAGCTGAAAACACATCATAAACTTCACCAACTCAATGATCTGAACCAGCATCTTCAGCTCTGTTCATCTTTCTCCACCCAGAAGCTGCTGGAGGAGGACCGGTCAAGTTGGAGGAGGACATGGAGTACATGTAGTATAATCTTAAAGCCTGTGATGTGCTAAAAAGAAGATAAATTAAAAAGATGCATGCTGAATGACTATGACGTCATGTTTGATTGATTATCCTGATATATCTGATAATAATACCTTTAGTTTGATCATGTTTGATTATAATGATATAATTGAATTACAATGATGAGCCTGATCATAGTGTCATAGTTTGATTACAATATGATGTTTGATGTGATGGGCCTTCACCAGGTATGTACTACTAGAACACAAAGGGAGAGCACTGAATTTAAAAAAAAGTATATCTACTGTATTTCTCATAAGAGCACAGGTGTATGTAGAAGATAGTTGCACTTATTACACTTGGTGAAATTCAGTTTGCAATAAACTTAAAGAAATTGAGCTAAAGAGTGAGGATTTTTTGAGACTCCAAAGAGAAGACACCACCAGGCTGAAATGAACATATGCCAGGGACAATTTGTTTACAAGGGTCTCCTATTCGATATAATTTGACACAACAGACACTGACCCATAGATACCACGTCCTACAGATTTAACCTGGAGATTTAAATATGTTCTACTTCTTTAACCAAGTAAAATAAGAATCAGTACATTATACAGAACATTATATCTAAATGATCAGGCTGACTCTGGTTTAATTGTAATAAATGACGTATCTATCTATCTATTCGCTCCAGAGATATTATGCAGATATGTTGGAGATATTATGAATATTTACATTACATTACAATTGATATTATTTCTGTGGTTGTGCTCTGTAGTGAAACTCTAGAAACTAATGGATCTGTTTCTGGTGGAAGCGTTGGCTCCAGTGACACAATGACTGTGAAAGTGTTTGCTCTTTGCCAATATATTCTGTGGTGATTAAACTCTGATTAATAAAATTGATGAAAATGATTATTATTTTCTAGTATATAATGGTGCAACATGAACTTAATTAAAAGAATCGGTAGCACTAAGTCACTCCAGAGCCGATCACGACGAGTAGATCAGATTACAAGATTAGATTAGTGCATAGGACATTGTTTTGAGCCACGTTATCATTTTGCTTAACACAATAACTTGACATAATGTTAATAATAGTCGTCATCTACCACTCATTCGGGTCTGGGTCCAGGTCTGGGTCCGGGTCCGGGTCGTGGGGACGGCAGCCTCAGCAGGGAGGTCTAGACGTCCTCTCCCTGGACACTTCTACCACCTCCCCTGGAGGAGCCCCAGACGCTCCCAGACCAGACGGGACATATAATCCCTCCGTGGTGTCCTGGGGCGAGGCGTCCTCCTGGTGGGACATGCCTGGAACACCTCTAAGGGGACGTGTCTGGGAGGCGTCCTCACCAGATTCCTGAACCACAATCATCAGCTGACTCCTCTCTACGTGGAGGAGCAGAGGTTCTACTCTGAGCTCCTTTCCCTCTAAGGCTGAGCCCGACCTCGCTGCCGAGGAAACTCATTTCAGCCGCTTGCATCTCTGATCTTGTTCACCGGTGAAAGACCGGGAACTTCATATTAGCTCGTTAATGCTAGCTCCAGCCAAAACTAGTTTGACAGAGTTACAAAGATGAAGCTTTGTTCTACACCACTTCAAGCCTACATTAGACTTGGTAAATTGCAATGGATGATGTAGGAAACCGTTTTTCAGCTTGTTGATGTTAGATTGTTAGCTAGCCTTACAGTCCCACACATTAGCTGTAGCATTTTATACACCGCATTTCATTTAATATTATTCTTCCCGTAAGTTGACTTGCACTTACCGTCTGAGTGAAACTCTCCGTACAACACAGAGTCGATCAGTGGAGAAAGCAGCAGAAACACATGGAAGAATGGCGCAGCAGAGCAAACTATTAGTTGATCCACAGGTTTACCTGGGCTCAATCCTCCAACCTTCAACCCAGGCCGTCATGGTGCCAAGAGAACAACCTTGTGTTCACACATGGTGTTAATTATGCACAAACTGTGCCTTTCACAGAAGTCCAATAACTGAACACCTGGTCACGCTGTCATTGTCCACGTGAGCGTTTAAGTCCCTCAGTATGTTTCTTTTCTTTTATCCTTTTTTATTTTTAACATACACATTTGTACACAGATATATTCGATTTTCTTTTGCTTTATTGATTTAAATAAATTGATCTTAACTTTATTTGGGTAATCATTGTGGGTTTTGCTGACTGTTTTTGGTCAGTTGTGTGTGTGTGTGTGTGTGTGTGTGTGTGTGTGTTTGTGTGTGCGTGTGTGTGTGTGTGTGTGTGTGTGTGTGTGTGTGTGTGTGTGTGTGTGTTGTGCAGTCACTATTGGCCATTTTCCTTGGTTTGTGGCACCTATATGGTTAACTCACACAGTTAACTGTGTCTTCTCTGTTGGCAGTGGGAGGTGGACCTCCTGGTGGTGGTGCCCCCTCATTCAGCCCCTGTTGCTGTGTTTTGGTTTTGTTTGACTTCATTTAACTTCACATGTGGTGTTTGTTCTTTTGCTCCTTCCTCCACAGCTTCCCACCCATACTTTGCTCCTCAGGCCCTTGCACAATATTCTGTTCATAGTTTCTTGGTCATTTTATTACTGAGAATTGTTTTAAGATATCTTGTTGTAAATTTTTGTATTGTTATTTTGGATTCCTGTCTCTGTCAGTGTGTTAGTGAACCTGTGAGCCTTGTTCTTGTATCACTTGCAGGGGTTACATCCATATTTTCCTGGGGGTGACATTCCCCTATAACGTTGTCAACAATACGATACCATCTCTTGGTATAGAGCCTGCTTACAACTCGCCACACCAGCAGTCTCTGCACTGCTTTTGTAGCCGGAACGGGTCTGCAGGGTCCCGACTACGCTGTTTGTGTGTAGTACTCTGCGTCAATTACATTCGACTTTATTCGACTTTATTCATACCTGCATGACAGTGACAAGAGACACAATGTGAGTGCAATGGTCATTTCCTCTCCACATAACTCCTAACACACACAAAAAATAATATACATTGAGCATGAAGGCTAGGACATGGAGGACCCCCACACACACGTATTCGCTCACTCACGCACATATATACAGGGGGAGGGCCGCAGCTAAACAAACTCTCCATGTCTCGCTCAGAATTACTCTGAAAACACGCCACCCCACCAACATCTCCATAAACACATCTTGGAACATTTGCACGTCAACATTCTTCCGTTAATTTTGCATTTAAACTCAAGAGATATTTTTTTGAACCCAGAGCAGAACAACATCCCTCTCCCAGTGATGGAAGACTGTGGAGAAGCGGAACAACCCTCGTCACACCCACTGACTTTCAAAATAAAACTCGGGTTTGTAAAGATAAAAGAAATATAAAAATAAATCTGCAAAAACTTGAGTTATATTAACAGAAATCCATATTTACAGTAAAAAAAAAAAAAAAAAACTTAAACACATCATGTGATGATTTTGGTGAAATAAATTATAATAAAATACAATTAAAAAAATACCCAAATATCTCATATGCTTTTCCTGTCTGTTACACTTTCACATCTGAAGGAGTCAGCATCTGCTCAGTCACACACACCTTTCCTCTGTCTGCAGTCAAACAGTGTCCGCTCTACCACTAACACCCTGTTAAAGAACGTTAAAGAACGTTAAAGAACGAGGGCAGACGTGTCACGACCCGGCTCATGTCCCGCAACAGAAAGTGAAAATACGCAGTAACATAACCCTAAAGAAACTGATTTACAACAACCAAGGATAAACAATGAAAGTGTACAACGTAGATGGGGTGAAGATGTCAGTATTTATCAGTGTGTCTGTTGATGGGTGAGTGTCCTTGTGTAAAATAATCAAGAATCAGGCTGAAGCCAACCAAACGAAACCGTGCCGTCCTCAGGGTGGACTCCAGACAGGAGTCACAGACATGATCCAGTTTCCACCCAGCGGGTTCTGAACTTTACTGAAAAATAACCCAGGGAGAGACTTTCAGCTCAGGCCGCTAACTCAGGCAGAGTCACATCATAATGCGGCCGTGTGGATGATGGAACTAAATAATAGTTCTTATTGTAACAGGAGTGGTGAGATCTCGTGTAGTGATCACTTTCCATCAGGGACAGAATCCAGAGTTTTCCAAGCACAATGTCTTGTTTATGTAGCAGGTTTTTAACACAATATCCAACAGATTTCTTTTCATAAAGGCAAGTTAGTCTAATGTTTACAACATGGACTATAAAGGGATGTTACTAAAACTACTCACAACGAGAAGAAATTCTGGATTGAACAGTTACTTGTTATTTTGATCACGTTATACTGTTCACAGTACAATGCACTTGTATAATAAATAAAAAAAAATAATAATAATTTAATGTGTAACTGCTGCACATGTCAGTTTCAAATTTATTTTGGTTCCTACCTACGACCTGTTTCAGTTGAGACAGCGCCTCCCCAGCCTTTAAGGAGACGTCCCGGCTGCCACGGAAGCTTTTAATGACGTTCTGATGGAAAACACAAAGTCTTGTAGTTCACAGCTCCACCTGATGGTGGCAGTGTTGTGTCTCTGGTTGTCTCTGAGTTCCTTCTTATTCATCAGTCAGATCATCAAACAGCAGAAAGTGAATTGTTCAGACATGAACATGATTCTCACCTTTAATGAAGTAGTTGAGTCGTGTGTTTGTTCCTCTTCCTGTCAGCTACAAGTTGGTCCAGAAACCTGATGAAAAACAGATGAAAGCTCAGGACCTGTTTGGTTGGGACATTCAATTCTATGTCTGGGATAACGTCGCCATCGCCCTGTATGTGGATAAAGAGGTACCTTCTGTTTCAGCTTCTATCTAAAGAATCAGCTTCACATACTGGAGTCTGTTCATGGACACACTCAGTGCGTTTACATGCATAGTTTAATGGAGCTGTGCTCGAAATTCAACTTTCTGACTACATTCCTTTTCCCAGTTCACATGCAGTGGAGAAAATCAAAAAACTGATGAACATGTTCTCCTCCTCCACACTAGGAGGCGATATGTGTCTTTTCAGTGGGTTAATACGTCTCCTTTCTTGTTGACCTATTACGTCATTCAAACAACGACCAGATGGAGAATAGTTCTGGTTTTAATTCAATTCAATTCAGTTTTATTTATATAGCGCCAATAACAATACAAATCGTCTCAAGACGCTTCACAAAAACCAGCCTGAAACCTCCAGAGCAGCCTGAGGGAAAAACTCCCTTTAACAGGAAGAAACCTGGAGCAGAACCAGCTCATATGGAGGAACCATCTGCTGAAGACCAGCCGGGTAGAACCAGAGAAGATAGAGAGAAAAGAAGAACAGGAGAAACAAGAAAACAAGATAAACAAACTTCTGTCATAGATACAAACATCAAGCTGAAGGAAACATGTAGGATCCAGTAATATAATGCATAGCTGATGATCTGTGACAGTTTGTGAGTATAACAGGAATCATGGGCAGGTTGGTGAATAGTTCATCTAGGTAGGAGTGGACACCTGGAGGAGGACATGAAGACTGGGACAGATGTAGTTTATGGAGCTCCACAGGTCTGATACACAGACTCCAGACCATGAAGACTGGGCTGGGCATCGTCCCCCTGCAGCCTCGGCCTATAGCAGCATAACTAAGGGACGGTTAAGTCCAGCTCTAACTATAAGCTTTGTCTAAAAGGAAAGTCTTAGTCCTGACCTTAAACGTAGAGACTGTGTCTGCCTCCAGTAATATGATCTCTCTTGCTAATTCCTGTCAGTGCTCTTGCTGCAGTGTTTTGAATCAACTGGAGGCTTTTTAAAGAGTATTTGGAGCCAGACAGTAACGAGTTACAATAATCCAGCCTGGAAGACACGAATGCATGAACTAGTTTTTCCGCATCACTCTGAGAAAGGATGCTCCTAATGTTGATGATATTACGAAGGTGAAAGAAAATAGTCCTGGTCACCTGCTTTATGTGAGAATTAAAGGACATATCCTGGTCAAATATAACACCAAGGTTTTTCACAGTAGTACTGGAGGCCAAGGGAATGCCATCCAACAAAAGCAGGTGATTAGATAATGAATCTCTGACATGTTTAGGGCCAAATACAATAACTTCTGTTTTGTCTGAGTTTAAAAGTAGAAAATTACAGGTCATCCAAGCCTTTATGTCTTTAAGATGCTTGGAGTTTACCCAGCGGATTAGTTTCATCTGGTTTCATGGATAAATATAGCTGGGTATCATCTGCGTAGCAATGGAAGTTTATGCCGTGCTTTCTAATAATATTGCCTAAGGGAAGCATGTATAATGTGAATAATATTGGTCCTAGCACAGAACCCTGAGGAACTCTATAGCTTACTTTGGTATATATAGAAGAGTTGTTGTTTACATGGACAAACTGGAATCTGTCTGACAGATATGATTCAAACCAGTCTAGTGCAGTTCCTGTAATCTTGATCACACTTTCAAGTCTCTGTAGTAGAATACTGTGATCAATAGTGTCAAATGCAGCACTGAGATCTAGCAGGACAAGTATAGAGACAAGTCCATCGTCTGAAGCCATGAGGGGATCATTGGTTACTTTAACCAGAGCTGTTTCTGTGCTATGATGAGCTCCAAAACCTGACTGAAACTCTTCAAACAAACCATTCCTGCTTAAATGATCAACCAACTGATTGACAACAACCCTTTCCAAAACTTTAGAGATAAAAGAAAGGTTGGAAATTGGCCTATAGTTGGCTAAAACATCTGGGTCAAGAGTGGGTTTTTTAAGTAATGGTTTAATTACAGCAGTTTTAAAAGACTGGGGCACATATCCTGTTAATTAAGATAAGTTTATCTGATTTAATATGGAGGTATTAATTAATGGAAAAACCTCCTTGAGCAACTTAGTCGGGATGGGATCTAGAAGACAAGTTGATGGTTTAGATACTGTAATAACTGAAGTGAGCTCAGAAAGATCAATTAGAGAGAAAGAATCCAAATACTGACTAGGTCCTGCAGAGGTTTCTAATGACACTGTACTTACATCTTTGACAGATGGAAGGATGCTATGAATTTTATCTCTAATGCAACAATTTTATCAGAGAAGAAGCTCATGAAATCATTACTGCTGAGGTCTGAAGGAATAGATGCTCAACAGAGCTGTGACTCTTTGTCAGCCTGGCTACAGCTGAAAAGAAATCTGGGGTTGTTCTTGTTTTCTTCTATTAATGAAGAATAATATGCTGTTCTAATCTTACAGAGTTTTTTATTCTTCAGAACTAATGGAATGACGAGATGAGAGAGACCTGACATTCAAAAGACCACATTTAATTTTCTTATTGCTCTGTTGTGCTAGTGAATTTGTGTTGATTTGCATAAGGTTCCTATCAATAACTCCTCTATTGTTATTTTTCCATTTAAAAAATCTGGGAGCAGACAGCACATCTATGGAGTTTGTGGAGTTATGGGTGTGAGACAGTACTAGAGAAGCAGCAGAGAGGCGTGTAAGACTGCAACTCTGCCTCCTGGGCTGAACTCTGGGTTGTCATCGTTTTAGGGGGTTAATAAATCAGAATCAGAATTACTTTATTGATCCCAGGGGGAAATTACTTTTCGTGACAGCAGCTCCAACCCAAAGTACCAGTGTTTAGAACAAAGAGCAATCAGAATAAGCAAGAGAATGCAAAAAATACAGGAAATATAAAACAATATATACAAGTGTAAGTGAAGTGAACCTGTGTTCCAAGTTATTGCTCTACAGAGAAAAAATGATTGCACATGGTGAGAAATGTATAATCAAATATATACAAGAGTATGAAAATAGTTATAGTTATATTATATATAATAGTTATAAACATAATTGCACATAGTAAAATCGGCCAAATTCCTAGAGATAAGAGAAGCACCCGCCAAGGTGGGATGAACTCCATCTCTAATCAGCCCAGGCTTTCCCCAGAAAGAGTTCCAATTATCAACGTAGGCCACGTCGTTGGCTGGACACCACCTAGATAACCAGCGGTGGAATGACGACATGCGACTATACATATGGTCACTGGTCAGATTGGGCAGGAGACCAGAGAAAACTACAGAGTCCGACATAGTTTTAGCAAACTTACTCACCGATTCAACATTAAGTTTAGTGACCTCCGATTGGCATAACCGTTGGTCATTACTGCCAACGTGAATAACAATCATACCATACTTAGCCTTAGCCTTAGCCTTAGCCAGCAGTTTCAAGTAAGATTTAGTGTCGCCTGCTCTGGCCCCTGGAATGCATCTAACTATGGTCGCTGGTTTCTCTAACTTCACGTTCCGCAAAATAGAGTCGCCAATTACCAGAGTTGGCTTCTCAGCGGGTGTGTCGCCGAGTGGGGTAAGACTATGCTTCCTTCGTACCGTCACCTAGCGTTATTGTCCCCCTGAACTCTAAAAACGCAATTACACAATTACAATAACTGATGATGATTATAAGTACATCCAAAGATGCTTCGCCTTTATTCATTTTTGGCGAATGTAGCCTTGGCCAGGAAGAGTTGATGTTGTCAGGCAGTATCCAACGATCATTGGATGCTTCAACCCTGAACTGCAACACCCTCAACGTTGTTGTGAGCACCCTCCACAGTACCGCATCTGGTCTCAGGGTTCTCTGGACAACCTGGGGAATTGCAGTCTTCCCTCCAGGTCTACCTTCATTCAGATTGCTTCTTGTTGTTGCTGTGATTGGTGGCTTTTGTCCCTCCCTTACGAAACTGATTGATGGTGTTGATGTGGTTTGCGTTTCCTGCGTCTCTCCTGCTGCAGGGTGCTAACAAACAGGGTGGGCGATATGACAAAATATGAAATCGTGATCGATTTCAACGTGAGGATGATCTGTCAAACTGTAGAGATCGTGGGATCGTCAAGGGCACATTCTATAAATTGCAGTTCTATGCTGATGCACCGACGCACCGGACGTATTATGTCGTCAACCTGACCGACCAATCAGAGCGAATTACGGGTGACGCGCTTTCTTACTCGCCTCCTTGTTTATGTGTGCAGTGGTGGCCGCATGGAGCCACGGCTGAAAGCCAAACAGAGTTGGTCACTAAAAAAAATCCACTTCCATTATATGGAATTGGTTTGGATTTTCCTCAACTAATGAAGCGCAGGCAAATGTCAGGTGGCAACATGACAAACCTGTTCAATCATTTGAAGAGGAATCATCCCAAACAATTTGAGCCAAACAGCGAGGGGCCCGGCGGCACCGGCACCACAGACGGAGGCAGCAGCTAGTGCAGTTACCTTTTATCTTGCAAAAGATATGGTACCGTTCAAGATTGTAGAAAACGAGGGGTTCAAACGCCTGCTTAGAGGTGGTTGACCCGCGGTGCGAGCTGCCCAGCCGAAAATACTTCTCCAACATTGCCATGCCACGTCTCTACTCTGAATGTCCAGAAAATATTGTCTGTTTTTCATTTTTCAATTTAAGATCGTGATAAAATCGAAATCGTCATTTTCGTTTTAAAAAAACGTGATATGATATTTTTGCCATATCGCCCACCCCTACTAGCAAGTATCATGAGCACCTTATCATGGCGCCACCTGTATCTTCCGTGGGCAAGTACACCCCCCCTGCTTGCGCAATGGGTCCTCCCTCATGCCCCACTTGTGCAAGATTATTGAGGTCGGGAGTGTGTCATACACCGAGCTTAGCATGAATGAAATGCGGAAAGGCTCCAATCTCCATAGATCTCCCCATGTGATCTTCCTCTTGGGTAGGTCCCATTTGGTCAATGCTCCATGGGACGCTAGCTCCACTGCCC
Source organism: Mugil cephalus (assembly GCF_022458985.1). Classification (NCBI taxonomy): domain Eukaryota; kingdom Metazoa; phylum Chordata; class Actinopteri; order Mugiliformes; family Mugilidae; genus Mugil; species Mugil cephalus. Next base: position 24,859,771 of record NC_061784.1, on the reverse strand, counting down.
TTGCCCTTCATCCTTCCTCCTCCAGGTTCTGTACTTTCTCCTGGATCATGGCCCTTTTGTCCCTGGATCCTGGGAAGTTCCGAGACCCTGTCTTCCTGTGCATGGCGTTCCAATGATGTCACGTAGCTTCAACATACTTTCAGCTTGTGTAACAGATGAGTCAGCTGCCCACTTGCATCTGGGTCTTGTGCGGATGCCTGCATGTCTGATTTGTTCATCCCGGAGTCTTTGTATGTCATTATGACTCTGCACTTTGCTACATTAAATTCCTCCACCACAGATGAAAGAGGAAGTTGGAGCTGCCCTGATCTTATGTAGAGGCCTACTGAAGTGTAGCTTGGAGGGATTCCCAGCCACCTTCAGAGGTACTTATTGATCCTACTTTCCACTCCTTCAACGCTTGTCATAGGAACTTCATACGCCGTCAACAGCCACATGAGTCTTGGCAGCAATCCATGTTGGTAAAGCCATGCTTTGAACTTTCCCGGGAGCCATGATTTTTCGATCCTTCTCAGCCACTGCTGGTATTGTTCCTGTCAGTAAGTGAGTCATTGAACATTTTCCGGAGATACTTCATTGGATCATTGATGTAATCACTTCACCTTGCACATGAAGCGTGACCCTGTTCATCACTTTAACCGTTCCGGGTCCCCACGCACCTGGATTTCTTTGGCTTAAACTTCATTCTGGCCCACTTCCCCTGCTTGTTATTTCCTATAAAATTGTTTTTTACAACTCTAATGGTCCCACAGTAAACAGGTCATAAAACATGGTGGGTGGAATGTTTTACTGACATCTATAAAAGATCAGACTTTAACCCTAATAAAGAGTACTAAACCTCCTTGTTATTTCCTATTCCTTTTTGGCTGAGCTCCACCTCCCAGGAATATGGGCTGAAGAGGTTCAACTGTGAAAAGAGAATGAACAGATGTCCCAGATATGTGATATGAATATGACTTTAGAATTGTCTGAATGTCAATAACCCGGCTAAGTAGCCCAGACTGAAACATACACTCTGTTATTTGCCTTAGATTGAAAGAAAGATAGAAAAGTAAAACCACCAGAGATGTGAAACATTCAGAAAAAGACGAGTGACATGTGATTAATGATTCTTTATCTCTTGTCTCCAGTTTTGTTCTGGTCAGCAGAAGGGACTTCAGGACCACCCTGTACAAACAGGAGGTCCCGTACTCTGTCCTGGTCCACAGTCCAGCCAATGAGGAGCAGTTCTCTAAGTTTCCTTTGCTGAGTGACCACCCAAACGCTGTGTGCCAAAGGCTCTACCACGTGACTGTGTTTCACCAATCAAACGTAGCCGTGCAGTCTCGTCACTTGACCATGCTCAGTCTCAGCAGCGGGATGGGTTGCGGGTTAACTTTATAATTTACAGTGGTAGTGTTTCGTGTTCTCATGAATGACGACAGGCTTATTACTCACAACCTGGTTTATTAACCAACACGGCGAGGATGCAATAAAACCACATACAGGCAGGTGGTATCTAACAGTGTAACCTCTTGGCCCCTAACCCGGTAACCTGTATAACGGGTTGACTCTTATTTGCCTAAGGATGTTTATTTTGTATTTTTGTCTGTCTGATTGAACGCTTGTGTTAACAAATAAATCAGACATTACTCAACAGTTACTCAGTACTTGAGTAGTTTTTTCACCAAGTACTTTTTTACTCTTACTCAAGTAATTATCTGGATGACTACTTTTTACTTTTGCTTGAGGCGTACTATTCTGAAGTAACAGTACTTTTACTACAATTTTTGGCTACTCTACCCACTTCTGCATATCATAGAGTCGTTCATGCGGCGGACTGGCATTTCACACAACAACCAGACAGATAATACTACATTTTTTAATCTCGTACGTAATGTGGTGCTACTTCTGGTGCAGATAGATTGTGCTATCCCTTCTACCTGCTCTGTTTACCTTCTTCTTCTTCTGCGACCGGCTTTATTGGGTGTTTTTGTTCCGGGGTCACACACCAGCACAGTGGTTGTGAAGCATGAACACACACATTATCCAATTGAAAACTGCGGTTACCTTATAGATGCCAGAGAAAATCGAATTCCAATCTCATTTTAATCAGAGTAACGTGTTTACATACGTTACTTACACATACCTGTAAGTTCTGTTATAGTCTGATTAAGGCAATAATTAGTTTTCTTCACGTGCATGTAAACACACTGACTAGAGAACTAAAAGACTACAACAGTAGGTGGTGAGAAATTAAAATAAGTAGATAAATACATTTTTCTTTATCCAGTTAAAATAGGTCTTAAAAGTAAACAAATCTACATTTGAATATCAAAATAATCTAAAATGATGGAATAAAGGTATTAAAATATGCCATGTAAAATACTAATAACATGAATAAAAATCAAATGTGATAAAATACAATTAATAAGAATTCAAATCATGTGTTGGGGGACACCACCATCCAGTTTGAATCTCTCAGATGAGGAATGTTCATCTATAGAAACATAAAACTGTCTCTAAGAGAGGTAGGATTTAAACCAGTTAAAAACAGTACATGAGAGGCTGATCAGTAGACCAGAACAACGTTGGGTTACTGTGTCAAATCCCCAGGCGCTCCCAGGCCAGACGGGAGATATAATCCCTCCATCGCGTCCTGGGGCGACCCCGAGGCCTCCTACCGGTGGGACATGCCTGGAACACCTCTAAAGGGAGGCGTCCTCACCAGATGCCCAAACCATCTCAACTGACTCCTTTCGATGTGGAGGAGCAGCGATTCTACCCTGAGCTCCTTACCCTATCTCTAAGGCTGACCCTCTCTCTTCACCACGATGGACCGGTTAAGTGCCCGCAACACTGCAGACGCCACTCTGATCCGTCTGTCGATCTCCCGCTCCATTCTACCCTCACTCGTGAACAAGATCCTGAGATACTTGAACTCCTCCACATGAGGCAGGCCTTCCTCCCTCCGACTGAGAACCATGGCCTCAGACTTGGAGGTGCTGATCTTCATCCCAGCCGCTTCACAGTGACAAAGGGCAGCCCTGGTGGAGTCCAACTCTCACTGGGAACAAGTCCGACTTACAACCGGCTACACGGACCAAACTCGCACTCCTTTGGTACAGGGACTGAATGGCCCTTAGCAAGGGACCATTCACCCTATACTCCCGGAGCACCCCCCACAGGATGCCTCTGGGGACACGGTCGTAGGCCTTCTCCAAATCCACAAAACACATGTGGACTGGTTGGGCAAACTCCCGTCAGGACAGTCAGGACCCGTTCCCAGACCCGAAGGCGCAGGGAAGCAACTCTTCCATCCATCTGGGAAAACCCCAACGTACAGAAGAGAGTCCAACCCCTCTCAAGGACTTTGGTTCCACTATGTGTCGAGGTGAGGCCGACTATATCTAGTCGATAACGCTCCACCTCTTCCACAAGTTCCGGCTCCTTCCCACCCAGAGAGGTGATGTTCCATGTCCCAAAAGCCAGTTTCCATAACTGAGGATCAGACCGCCAAGGCCCCCGCCTTGGTCTGCCGCCCTATCCACACTGAATCCTTCTTGGACCTCCTGCAGGTGGTGGGCCCACAGGGAAAAGGTCCATGTAACCGGTTCGGGCTGGGCCCGGCCAGGCACCATGGACAAAGGCCGGACCACCAGGCACTCTCCCACAAGGCCCATCGCCTAGGACCAATCTGCCTTGGGAGACCCTACCAGGGGCAGCATAGCTCCTAGGGGCATTAGGGCACTCAAACTCCTCCACCACGATAAGGTGACGGTTCAAGGATATCATTTAAAATCTTGATCAGTCTCAGTACTGGACCCAACTGAAAAGTTTTGTACAAACTGTGAGTTTTCATAAAATCCTTCAACTGGTTTCTCTAAAATTTGACTTAAAATGTCAGATTAGACACTGGCCTGTAATTATTGATCATTTCAGTGTCTAAATTATTCCTCTTCAGAAAAGGTCTGACCAAGGCTGAACAAAAGCACTTGGGAAAATCCCTGTCTGAAGAGAAGAATTTAAAATATTCAAAACATCCTCAGCTAAAAAGTCACAAACGGATTTTAAAAAGTGTAGGAGTCATATCTAAAAGGCAGGTTAGTGGTTTTAACTGAGAAATAACTTTCTCCAGCACCTTAGCATCAACCAGGACAAAACTATCCAGTATTTCCTCACATAAAAACATAGATTGAGTTGTAATAAAGCTGATGATACCATCAACAGAGTACTGATTGTGACGGTGTCAGTGTCACTTTATTTAATCTCTTCAATGTTTCTTTATCACATGATTTCATATAAACGTGCTCTGCTGCCCACGGGTTTGGAAAAGAAGTGAACACTGTTGTTGGATTAGACGTGTAACACAGAATCAGGTGATTATGATTCAGGGTTTATAGATAATCAGACAGAAACAGAAACAGAGCCTGGTGAGTCAGCATCAGTGGTGAAGAAATGAAACTCAGAATGAACACAGGTAGCTTAAGTCAGTGGGTGTGGTCTAAACCAGATCCATTCTAACTGTGTTCACTCCTCTCTACACCAACACACAGTGAGCACTTATTCTTAGAAGTAGTAACTTTTCATTTGTCTTTGGTATCAGACACCATGCAGGTCCGACAAAACAGGAGAGGACATACTGAACATTTTTGGGATGGTGTGCACTTGAAGCTGGATGATTTAAAAAAAAAAGCTCGGGAAGCAGGTCTGAACAGTCAATACCTCTACAAGGAAAACATCCCAGAATACCCTAAACCAGAGCTCCATGTGATTCGTCTGAAACATGACACACGTCTCAAGACGCTTCACAAAAACCAGCCTGAAACCTCCAGAGCAGCCTGAGGGAAAAACTCCCTTTAACAGGAAGAAACCTGGAGCAGAACCAGCTCATATGGAGGAACCATCTGCTGAAGACCAGCCGGGTAGAACCAGAGAAGATAGAGAGAAAAGAAGAACAGGAGAAACAAGAAAACAAGATAAACAAACTTCTGTCATAGATACAAACATCAAGCTGAAGGAAACATGTAGGATCCAGTAATATAACACATAGCTGATGATCTGTGACAGTTTGTGAGTATAACAGGAATCATGGGCAGGTTGGTGAATAGTTCATCTAGGTAGGAGTGGACACCTGGAGGAGGACATGAAGACTGGGACAGATGTAGTTTATGGAGCTCCACAGGTCTGATACACAGACTCCAGACCATGAAGACTGGGCTGGGCATCGTCCCCCTGCAGCCTCGGCCTATAGCAGCATAACTAAGGGATGGTTAGGTCCAGCTCTAACTATAAGCTTTGTCTAAAAGGAAAGTCTTAGTCCTGACCTTAAACGTAGAGACTGTGTCTGCCTCCAGTAATATGATCTCTCTTGCTAATTCCTGTCAGTGCTCTTGCTGCAGTGTTTTGAATCAACTGGAGGCTTTTTAAAGAGTATTTGGAGCCAGACAGTAACGAGTTACAATAATCCAGCCTGGAAGACACGAATGCATGAACTAGTTTTTCCGCATCACTCTGAGAAAGGATGCTCCTAATGTTGATGATATTACGAAGGTGAAAGAAAATAGTCCTGGTCACCTGCTTTATGTGAGAATTAAAGGACATATCCTGGTCAAATATAACACCAAGTTTTTTCACAGTAGTACTGGAGGCCAAGGGAATGCCATCCAACAAAAGCAGGTGATTAGATAATGAATCTCTGACATGTTTAGGGCCAAATACAATAACTTCTGTTTTGTCTGAGTTTAAAAGTAGAAAATTACAGGTCATCCAAGCTTTTATGTCTTTAAGGCGCTTGGAGTTTACCCAGCGGATTAGTTTCATCTGGTTTCATGGATAAATATAGCTGGGTATCATCTGCGTAGCAATGGAAGTTTATGCCGTGCTTTCTAATAATATTGCCTAAGGGAAGCATGTATAATGTGAATAATATTGGTCCTAGCACAGAACCCTGAGGAACTCTATAGCTTACTTTGGTATATATAGAAGAGTTGTTGTTTACATGGACAAACTGGAATCTGTCTGACAGATATGATTCAAACCAGTCTAGTGCAGTTCCTGTAATCTTGATCACACTTTCAAGTCTCTGTAGTAGAATACTGTGATCAATAGTGTCAAATGCAGCACTGAGATCTAGCAGGACAAGTATAGAGACAAGTCCATCGTCTGAAGCCATGAGGGGATCATTGGTTACTTTAACCAGAGCTGTTTCGGTGCTATGATGAGCTCTAAAACCTGACTGAAACTCTTCAAACAAACCATTCCTGCTTAAATGATCAACCAACTGATTTGCAACAACCCTTTCCAAAACTTTAGAGATAAAAGAAAGGTTGGAAATTGGCCTATAGTTGGCTAAAACATCTGGGTCAAGAGTGGGTTTTTTAAGTAATGGTTTAATTACAGCAGTTTTAAAAGACTGGGGCACATATCCTGTTAATTAAGATAAGTTTATCTGATTTAATATGGAGGTATTAATTAATGGAAAAACCTCCTTGAGCAACTTAGTCGGGATGGGATCTAGAAGACAAGTTGATGGTTTAGATGCTGTAATAACTGAAGTGAGCTCAGGAAGATCAATTAGAGAGAAAGAATCCAAATACTGACTCGGTCCTACAGAGGTTTCTAATGACACTGTACTTACATCTTTGACAGATGGAAGGATGCTATGAATTTTATCTCTAATGCAACAATTTTATCAGAGAAGAAGCTCATGAAATCATTACTGCTGAGGTCTGAAGGAATAGATGCTCAACAGAGCTGTGACTCTTTGTCAGCCTGGCTACAGCTGAAAAGAAATCTGGGGTTGTTCTTGTTTTCTTCTATTAATGAAGAATAATATGCTGTTCTAATCTTACAGAGTTTTTTATTCTTCAGAACTAATGGAATGACGAGATGAGAGAGACCTGACATTCAAAAGACCACATTTAATTTTCTTATTGCTCTGTTGTGCTAGTGAATTTGTGTTGATTTGCATAAGGTTCCTATCAATAACTCCTCTATTGTTATTTTTCCATTTAAAAAATCTGGGAGCAGACAGCACATCTATGGAGTTTGTGGAGTTATGGGTGTGAGACAGTACTAGAGAAGCAGCAGAGAGGCGTGTAAGACTGCAACTCTGCCTCCTGGGCTGAACTCTGGGTTGTCATCGTTTTAGGGGGTTAATAAATCAGAATCAGAATTACTTTATTGATCCCAGGGGGAAATTACTTTTCGTGACAGCAGCTCCAACCCAAAGTACCAGTGTTTAGAACAAAGAGCAATCAGAATAAGCAAGAGAATGCAAAAAATACAGGAAATATAAAACAATATATACAAGTGTAAGTGAAGTGAACCTGTGTTCCAAGTTATTGCTCTACAGAGAAAAAATGATTGCACATGGTGAGAAATGTATAATCAAATATATACAAGAGTATGAAAATAGTTATAGTTATATTATATATAATAGTTATAAACATAATTGCACATAGTAAAATCGGCCAAATTCCTAGAGATAAGAGAAGCACCCGCCAAGGTGGGATGAACTCCATCTCTAATCAGCCCAGGCTTTCCCCAGAAAGAGTTCCAATTATCAACGTAGGCCACGTCGTTGGCTGGACACCACCTAGATAACCAGCGGTGGAATGACGACATGCGACTATACATATGGTCACTGGTCAGATTGGGCAGGAGACCAGAGAAAACTACAGAGTCCGACATAGTTTTAGCAAACTTACTCACCGATTCAACATTAAGTTTAGTGACCTCCGATTGGCATAACCGTTGGTCATTACTGCCAACGTGAATAACAATCATACCATACTTAGCCTTAGCCTTAGCCTTAGCCAGCAGTTTCAAGTAAGATTTAGTGTCGCCTGCTCTGGCCCCTGGAATGCATCTAACTATGGTCGCTGGTTTCTCTAACTTCACGTTCCGCAAAATAGAGTCGCCAATTACCAGAGTTGGCTTCTCAGCGGGTGTGTCGCCGAGTGGGGTAAGACTATGCTTCCTTCGTACCGTCACCTAGCGTTATTGTCCCCCTGAACTCTAAAAATGCAATTACACAATTACAATAACTGATGATGATTATAAGTACATCCAAAGATGCTTCGCCTTTATTCATTTTTGGCGAATGTAGCCTTGGCCAGGAAGAGTTGATGTTGTCAGGCAGTATCCAACGATCATTGGATGCTTCAACCCTGAACTGCAACACCCTCAACGTTGTTGTGAGCACCCTCCACAGTACCGCATCTGGTCTCAGGGTTCTCTGGACAACCTGGGGGAATTGCAGTCTTCCCTCCAGGTCTACCTTCATTCAGATTGCTTCTTGTTGTTGCTGTGATTGGTGGCTTTTGTCCCTCCCTTACGAAACTGATTGATGGTGTTGATGTGGTTTGCGTTTCCTGCGTCTCTCCTGCTGCAGGGTGCTAACAAACAGGGGTGGGCGATATGACAAAATATGAAATCGTGATCGATTTCAACGTGAGGATGATCTGTCAAACTGTAGAGATCGTGGGATCGTCAAGGGCACATTCTATAAATTGCAGTTCTATGCTGATGCACCGACGCACCGGACGTATTATGTCGTCAACCTGACCGACCAATCAGAGCGAATTACGGGTGACGCGCTTTCTTACTCGCCTCCTTGTTTATGTGTGCAGTGGTGGCCGCATGGAGCCACGGCTGAAAGCCAAACAGAGTTGGTCACTAAAAAAAATCCACTTCCATTATATGGAATTGGTTTGGATTTTCCTCAACTAATGAAGCGCAGGCAAATGTCAGGTGGCAACATGACAAACCTGTTCAATCATTTGAAGAGGAATCATCCCAAACAATATGAGCCAAACAGCGAGGGGCCCGGCGGCACCGGCACCACAGACGGAGGCAGCAGCTAGTGCAGTTACCTTTTATCTTGCAAAAGATATGGTACCGTTCAAGATGGTAGAAAACGAGGGGTTCAAACGCCTGCTTAGAGGTGGTTGACCCGCGGTGCGAGCTGCCCAGCCGAAAATACTTCTCCAACATTGCCATGCCACGTCTCTACTCTGAATGCCCAGAAAATATTGTCTGTTTTTCATTTTTCAATTTAAGATCGTGATAAAATCGAAATCGTCATTTTCGTTTTAAAAGAACGTGATATGATATTTTTGCCATATCGCCCACCCCTACTAGCAAGTATCATGAGCACCTTATCATGGCGCCACCTGTATCTTCCGTGTGCAAGTACACCCCCCCTGCTTGCGCAATGGGTCCTCCCTCATGCCCCACTTGTGCAAGTTTATCGAGGTCGGGAGTGTGTCATACACCGAGCTTAGCATGAATGAAATGCGGAAAGGCTCCAATCTCCATAGATCTCCCCATGTGATCTTCCTCTTGGGTAGGTCCCATTTGGTCAATGCTCCATGGGACGCTAGCTCCACTGCCCTTGCCCTTCATCCTTCCTCCTCCAGGTTCTGTACTTTCTCCTGGATCATGGCCCTTTTGTCCCTGGATCCTGGGAAGTTCCGAGACCCTGTCTTCCTGTGCATGGCGTTCCAATGATGTCACGTAGCTTCAACATACTTTCAGCTTGTGTAACAGATGAGTCAGCTGCCCACTTGCATCTGGGTCTTGTGCGGATGCCTGCATGTCTGATTTGTTCATCCCGGGAGTCTTTGTATGTCATTATGACTCTGCACTTTGCTACATTAAATTCCTCCACCACAGATGAAAGAGGAAGTTGGAGCTGCCCTGATCTTATGTAGAGGCCTACTGAAGTGTAGCTTGGAGGGATTCCCAGCCACCTTCAGAGGTACTTATTGATCCTACTTTCCACTCCTTCAACGCTTGTCATAGGAACTTCATACGCCGTCAACAGCCACATGAGTCTTGGCAGCAATCCATGTTGGTAAAGCCATGCTTTGAACTTTCCCGGGAGCCATGATTTTTCGATCCTTCTCAGCCACTGCTGGTATTGTTCCTGTCAGTAAGTGAGTCATTGAACATTTTCCGGAGATACTTCATTGGATCATTGATGTAATCACTTCACCTTGCACATGAAGCGTGACCCTGTTCATCACTTTACCGTTCCGGGTCCCCACGCACCTGGATTTCTTTGGCTTAAACTTCATTCTGGCCCACTTCCCCTGCTTGTTATTTCCTATAAAATTGTTTTTTACAACTCTAATGGTCCCACAGTAAACAGGTCATAAAACATGGTGGGTGGAATGTTTTACTGACATCTATAAAAGATCAGACTTTAACCCTAATAAAGAGTACTAAACCTCCTTGTTATTTCCTATTCCTTTTTGGCTGAGCTCCACCTCCCAGGAATATGGGCTGAAGAGGTTCAACTGTGAAAAGAGAATGAACAGATGTCCCTGATATGTGATATGAATATGACTTTAGAATTGTCTGAATGTCAATAACCCGGCTAAGTAGCCCAGACTGAAACATACACTCTGTTATTTGCCTTAGATTGAAAGAAAGATAGAAAAGTAAAACCACCAGAGATGTGAAACATTCAGAAAAAGACGAGTGACATGTGATTAATGATTCTTTATCTCTTGTCTCCAGTTTTGTTCTGGTCAGCAGAAGGGACTTCAGGACCACCCTGTACAAACAGGAGGTCCCGTACTCTGTCCTGGTCCACAGTCCAGCCAATGAGGAGCAGTTCTCTAAGTTTCCTTTGCTGAGTGACCACCCAAACGCTGTGTGCCAAAGGCTCTACCACGTGACTGTGTTTCACCAATCAAACGTAGCCATGCAGTCTCGTCACTTGACCATGCTCAATCTCAGCAGCGGGATGGGTTGCGGGTTAACTTTATAATTTACAGTGTTAGTGTTTCGTGTTCTCATGAATGACGACAGGCTTATTACTCACAACCTGGTTTATTAACCAACACGGCGAGGATGCAATAAAACCACATACAGGCAGGTGGTATCTAACAGTGTAACCTCTTGGCCCCTAACCCGGTAACCTGTATAACGGGTTGACTCTTATTTGCCTAAGGATGTTTATTTTGTATTTTTGTCTGTCTGATTGAACGCTTGTGTTAACAAATAAATCAGACATTACTCAACAGTTACTCAGTACTTGAGTAGTTTTTTCACCAAGTACTTTTTTACTCTTACTCAAGTAATTATCTGGATGACTACTTTTTACTTTTGCTTGAGGCGTACTATTCTGAAGTAACAGTACTTTTACTACAATTTTTGGCTACTCTACCCACTTCTGCATATCATAGAGTCGTTCATGCGGCGGACTGGCATTTCACACAACAACCAGACAGATAATACTACATTTTTTAATCTCGTACGTAATGTGGTGCTACTTCTGGTGCAGATAGATTGTGCTATCCCTTCTACCTGCTCTGTTTACCTTCTTCTTCTTCTGCGACCGGCTTTATTGGGTGTTTTTGTTCCGGGGTCACACACCAGCACAGTGGTTGTGAAGCATGAACACACACATTATCCAATTGAAAACTGCGGTTACCTTATAGATGCCAGAGAAAATCGAATTCCAATCTCATTTTAATCAGAGTAACGTGTTTACATACGTTACTTACACATACCTGTAAGTTCTGTTATAGTCTGATTAAGGCAATAATTAGTTTTCTTCACGTGCATGTAAACACACTGACTGGAGAACTAAAAGACTACAACAGTAGGTGGTGAGAAATTAAAATAAGTAGATAAATACATTTTTCTTTATCCAGTTAAAATAGGTCTTAAAAGTAAACAAATCTACATTTGAATATCAAAATAATCTAAAATGATGGAAAAAAGGTATTAAAATATGCCATGTAAAATACTAATAACATGAATAAAAATCAAATGTGATAAAATACAATTAATAAGAATTCAAATCATGTGTTGGGGGACACCACCATCCAGTTTGAATCTCTCAGATGAGGAATGTTCATCTATAGAAACATAAAACTGTCTCTAAGAGAGGTAGGATTTAAACCAGTTAAAAACAGTACATGAGAGGCTGATCAGTAGACCAGAACAACGTTGGGTTACTGTGTCAAATCCCCAGGCGCTCCCAGGCCAGACGGGAGATATAATCCCTCCATCGCGTCCTGGGGCGACCCCGAGGCCTCCTACCGGTGGGACATGCCTGGAACACCTCTAAAGGGAGGCGTCCTCACCAGATGCCCAAACCATCTCAACTGACTCCTTTCGATGTGGAGGAGCAGCGATTCTACCCTGAGCTCCTTACCCTATCTCTAAGGCTGACCCTCTCTCTTCACCACGATGGACCGGTTAAGTGCCCGCAACACTGCAGACGCCACTCTGATCCGTCTGTCGATCTCCCGCTCCATTCTACCCTCACTCGTGAACAAGATCCTGAGATACTTGAACTCCTCCACATGAGGCAGGCCTTCCTCCCTCCGACTGAGAACCATGGCCTCAGACTTGGAGGTGCTGATCTTCATCCCAGCCGCTTCACAGTGACAAAGGGCAGCCCTGGTGGAGTCCAACTCTCACTGGGAACAAGTCCGACTTACAACCGGCTACACGGACCAAACTCGCACTCCTTTGGTACAGGGACTGAATGGCCCTTAGCATGGGACCATTCACACTATACTCCCGGAGCACCCCCCACAGGATGCCTCTGGGGACACGGTCGTAGGCCTTCTCCAAATCCACAAAACACATGTGGACTGGTTGGGCAAACTCCCGTCAGGACAGTCAGGACCCGTTCCCAGACCCGAAGGCGCAGGGAAGCAACTCTTCCATCCATCTGGGAAAACCCCAACGTACAGAAGAGAGTCCAACCCCTCTCAAGGACTTTGGTTCCACTATGTGTCGAGGTGAGGCCGACTATATCTAGTCGATAACGCTCCACCTCTTCCACAAGTTCCGGCTCCTTCCCACCCAGAGAGGTGATGTTCCATGTCCCAAAAGCCAGTTTCCATAACTGAGGATCAGACCGCCAAGGCCCCCGCCTTGGTCTGCCGCCCTATCCACACTGAATCCTTCTTGGACCTCCTGCAGGTGGTGCGCCCACAGGGAAAAGGTCCATGTAACCGGTTCGGGCTGGGCCCGGCCAGGCCCCATGGACAAAGGCCGGACCACCAGGCACTCGCCCACAAGGCCCATCGCCTAGGACCAATCTGCCTTGGGAGACCCTACCAGGGGCAGCATAGCTCCTAGGGGCATTAGGGCACTCAAACTCCTCCACCACGATAAGGTGACGGTTCAAGGATATCATTTAAAATCTTGATCAGTCTCAGTACTGGACCCAACTGAAAAGTTTGTACAAACTGTGAGTTTTCATAAAATCCTTCAACTGGTTTCTCTAAAATTTGACTTAAAATGTCAGATTAGACACTGGCCTGTAATTATTGATCATTTCAGTGTCTAAATTATTCCTCTTCAGAAAAGGTCTGACCAAGGCTGAACAAAAGCACTTGGGAAAATCCCTGTCTGAAGAGAAGAATTTAAAATATTCAAAACATCCTCAGCTAAAAAGTCACAAACGGATTTTAAAAAGTGTAGGAGTCATATCTAAAAGGCAGGTTGGTGGTTTTAACTGAGAAATAACTTTCTCCAGCACCTTAGCATCAACCAAGACAAAACTATCCAGTATTTCCTCACATAAAAACATAGATTGAGTTTTAATAAAGCTGATGATACCATCAACAGACTGTGACGGGGTCAGTGTCACTTTATTTAATCTCTTCAATGTTTCTTTATCTCATGATTTCATATAAACGTGCTCTACTGCCCACGGGTTTGGAAAAGAAGTGAACAATGTTGTTGGATTAGACGTGTAACACAGAATCAGGTGATTATGATTCAGGGTTTATAGATAATCAGACAGAAACAGAAACAGAGCCTGGTGAGTCAGCATCAGTGGTGAAGAAATGAAACTCAGAATGAACACAGGTAGCTTAAGTTTCGTTTCCTGTGTTTAGAAAGCTTTAGTCAGTGGGTGTGGTCTAAACCAGATCCATTCTAACTGTGTTCACTCCTCTCTACACCAACACACAGTGAGCACTTATTCTTAGAAGTAGTAACTTTTCATTCGTCTTTGGTATCAGACACCATGCAGGTCCGACAAAACAGGAGAGGACATACTGAACATTTTTGGGATGGTGTGCACTTGAAGCTGGATGATTTAAAACAGAAAGCTCGGGAAGCAGGTCTGAACAGTCAATACCTCTACAAGGAAAACATCCCAGAATACCCTAAACCAGAGCTCCATGTGATTCGTCTGAAACATGACACAAATAAAGAAGGTTTAAGTGGCATCAGGAAGGATGAAGGCTTCAAGGATCCCTGCCAACGGGACCCTGGACGTGGTCTGGTCTGGTGGTATCTGTATGTGGGGCCAGAAGAGGTGAGGTCAGTTGAGACCAGACTCCTGGAGAAAACCTTCCCAGACTGGACCAAGGAGCAGGCTGACACCCAGCAGAGCCTCCTGTGGAAGTTCGCCACCTCCCCGGCCTTTAAGGAGACGTCCCGGCTGGGCTCGTACCGCTTCACCTTCCCCCTGGAGGAGGTCCTGTGGAACTACAGCCAGCAGGTACTGACCCCAGGACTCTAGACTCACTGCCAGTCTGTCTGCAGCTTTGGATTCAGCTCAGTGAAAACATAATTATTTAGCTCTGACCCATGATTCTTTATCTCTTGTCTCCAGTTTTGTTCTGGTCAGCAGCCGGTCATGAGGGTCTATGAGACCGTCCTGTACAAACAGGAATTCCAATATACTGTACTGGTCCACAGTCCAGCCAACGAGGAGCAGTTCTCTAGGTTTCCTTTGCTGAGCGACCACCCAAACGCTGTGTGCGTTTACAGAGACGGTCGCTTCGTCTGGAGGCCGGAGGCCATGTGTGAGACTCACAGGTAAGAACTACAACCACCAGAAACAACTACGCCATGTATGAGGGGGATTTTCATGTATATGTGGAGGATTTTCATGTATATACCTTTAGGGTATTCATAGATATATATATCTATGTAGGGTATGTACATGACATCACAAGCTGATGTCTCCAGGGTTAGGCCTCCAGGGTTAGGCTACTGAGCCACTGAGTGGTAAAAGGTGACAGTTGAGCGCGGAGATTAGCAACAGGTCTAACAGCACCATCTACTGGTGAAAGTGTGAACACTGTCCGAACGAGTCGGGACACACCCAGCCTCAAGCAACACACCAGCTAGTGAACAGACTGTGAACAGCTGCATGGACTTGTTCCCACTTCTGTCTATGTTCTTGAGGAAATGCAATGCATGTTGAATAATATGCTGAGCATTGCGTTTGTGATGCAGTTTATTGGTTATTTTCAAACCACACACACACTTTGTAAAATACTAAAGCCTGGCAAAGATTAAAGAAGAAAAGTCAGATCTCTTTCTCCAAGTGCCATGATTTTCTATCCAGAATAATAGTCCATGATCTACCACCTCAGCCAGCAAATGTTTGCTGAGGCTCACTCTCAAACACTGGTAATCCACATTGTTCCTGCTCTAGCTGTATTTGGATGAAGCCTTTGTCTCCAAACTATTTTTCTTTCATTCTGTCGTTTAGGTCAAATATCAAAAGCTACAGACACGCGAGGAAATTAAAACCCATGTCGCTGCAACTGAAGCTTTTAATGACGTTCTGCTGGAAAACACAAAGTGTTGTAGTTCACAGCTCCACCTGATGGTGGCAGTGTTGTGTCTCTGTTTGTCTCTGAGTTCCTTCTTATTCATCAGTCAGATCATCAAACAGCAGAAAGTGAATTGTTGAGACTTGAACATGATTCTCACCTTTAATGAAGTAGTTGAGTCGTGTGTTTGTTCCTCTTCCTGTCAGCTACGAGTTGGTCCAGAAACCTGATGAAAAAGAGATGAAAGCTCAGGAGCTGTTTGGTCGGGAGATTCAATTCTATGTCTGGGATATCGTTGCCATCGCCCTGTATGTGGATAAAGAGGTACCTTCTGTTTCAGCTTCTATCTGAAGAATCAGCTTCACATACTGGAGTCTGTTCATGGAAACTGAGGAAAGAACACAACAGGAAATTATCATCTTCTTCTTGTTTCACTGGTTCAGGTGCTGAAGTTTGGTGCTGATCGTCTGAGAGAGAACCTCAGCTTCTGTGAAAAAGATGAAGTAACAACTAGTCCCTATTGGGAATTTGTTACTCCCGCTGATGCTGAAGTCCAGGTGAATAAGTTGTGGTCAAACGGTGACATGAAACTGAAGGAAGAGATTTCACTGGAGCAGAGCTTCACAGGTAATAAAGCTGAAAACACATCATAAACTTCACCAACTCAATGATCTGAACCAGCATCTTCAGCTCTGTTCATCTTTCTCCACCCAGAAGCTGCTGGAGGAGGACCGGTCAAGTTGGAGGAGGACATGGAGTACATGTAGTATAATCTTAAAGCCTGTGATGTGCTAAAAAGAAGATAAATTAAAAAGATGCATGCTGAATGACTATGACGTCATGTTTGATTGATTATCCTGATATATCTGATAATAATACCTTTAGTTTGATCATGTTTGATTATAATGATATAATTGAATTACAATGATGAGCCTGATCATAGTGTCATAGTTTGATTACAATATGATGTTTGATGTGATGGGCCTTCACCAGGTATGTACTACTAGAACACAAAGGGAGAGCACTGAATTTAAAAAAAAGTATATCTACTGTATTTCTCATAAGAGCACAGGTGTATGTAGAAGATAGTTGCACTTATTACACTTGGTGAAATTCAGTTTGCAATAAACTTAAAGAAATTGAGCTAAAGAGTGAGGATTTTTTGAGACTCCAAAGAGAAGACACCACCAGGCTGAAATGAACATATGCCAGGGACAATTTGTTTACAAGGGTCTCCTATTCGATATAATTTGACACAACAGACACTGACCCATAGATACCACGTCCTACAGATTTAACCTGGAGATTTAAATATGTTCTACTTCTTTAAACCAAGTAAAATAAGAATCAGTACATTATACAGAACATTATATCTAAATGATCAGGCTGACTCTGGTTTAATTGTAATAAATGACGTATCTATCTATCTATTCGCTCCAGAGATATTATGCAGATATGTTGGAGATATTATGAATATTTACATTACATTACAATTGATATTATTATTATTGATATGTTTCTGGTGGAAGCGTTGGCTCCAGTGACACAATGACTGTGAAAGTGTTTGCTCTTTGCCAATATATTCTGTGGTGATTAAACTCTGATTAATAAAATTGATGAAAATGATTATTATTTTCTAGTATATAATGGTGCAACATGAACTTAATTAAAAGAATCGGTAGCACTAAGTCACTCCAGAGCCGATCACGACGAGTAGATCAGATTACAAGATTAGATTAGTGCATAGGACATTGTTTTGAGCCACGTTATCATTTTGCTTAACACAATAACTTGACATAATGTTAATAATAGTCGTCATCTACCACTCATTCGGGTCTGGGTCCAGGTCTGGGTCCGGGTCCGGGTCGTGGGGACGGCAGCCTCAGCAGGGAGGTCTAGACGTCCTCTCCCTGGACACTTCCACCACCTCCCCTGGAGGAGCCCCAGACGCTCCCAGACCAGACGGGACATATAATCCCTCCGTGGTGTCCTGGGGCGAGGCGTCCTTCTGGTGGGACATGCCTGGAACACCTCTAAGGGGACGTGTCTGGGAGGCGTCCTCACCAGATTCCTGAACCACAATCATCAGCTGACTCCTCTCGACGTGGAGGAGCAGAGGTTCTACTCTGAGCTCCTTTCCCTCTAAGGCTGAGCCCGACCTCGCTGCCGAGGAAACTCATTTCAGCCGCTTGCATCTCTGATCTTGTTCACCGGTGAAAGACCGGGAACTTCATATTAGCTCGTTAATGCTAGCTCCAGCCAAAACTAGTTTGACAGAGTTACAAAGATGAAGCTTTGTTCTACACCACTTCAAGCCTACATTAGACTTGGTAAATTGCAATGGATGATGTAGGAAACCGTTTTTCAGCTTGTTGATGTTAGATTGTTAGCTAGCCTTACAGTCCCACACATTAGCTGTAGCATTTTATACACCGCATTTCATTTAATATTATTCTTCCCGTAAGTTGACTTGCACTTACCGTCTGAGTGAAACTCTCCGTACAACACAGAGTCGATCAGTGGAGAAAGCAGCAGAAACACATGGAAGAATGGCGCAGCAGAGCAAACTATTAGTTGATCCACAGGTTTACCTGGGCTCAATCCTCCAACCTTCAACCCAGGCCGTCATGGTGCCAAGAGAACAAGCTTGTGTTCACACATGGTGTTAATTATGCACAAACTGTGCCTTTCACAGAAGTCCAATAACTGAACACCTGGTCACGCTGTCATTGTCCACGTGAGCGTTTAAGTCCCTCAGTATGTTTCTTTTCTTTTATCCTTTTTTATTTTTAACATACACATTTGTACACAGATATATTCGATTTTCTTTTGCTTTATTGATTTAAATAAATTGATCTTAACTTTATTTGGGTAATCATTGTGGGTTTTGCTGACTGTTTTTGGTCAGTTGTGTGTGTGTGTGTGTGTGTGTGTGTTTGTGTGTGCGTGTGTGTGTGTGTGTGTGTGTGTGTGTGTGTGTGTGTGTGTGTGTGTGTGTGTGTGTTGTGCAGTCACTATTGGCCATTTTCCTTGGTTTGTGGCACCTATATGGTTAACTCACACAGTTAACTGTGTCTTCTCTGTTGGCAGTGGGAGGTGGACCACCTGGTGGTGGTGCCCCCTCATTCAGCCCCTGTTGCTGTGTTTTGGTTTTGTTTGACTTCATTTAACTTCACATGTGGTGTTTGTTCCTTTGGACCCCTCCCCGTTCCTTTTGCTCCTTCCTCCACAGCTTCCCACCCATACTTTGCTCCTCAGGCCCTTGCACAATATTCTGTTCATAGTTTCTTGGTCATTTTATTACTGAGAATTTTTTTAAGATATCTTGTTGTAAATTTTTGTATTGTTATTTTGGATTCCTGTCTCTGTCAGTGTGTTAGTGAACCTGTGAGCCTTGTTCTTGTATCACTTGCAGGGGTTACATCCATATTTTCCTGGGGGTGACATTCCCCTATAACGTTGTCAACAATACGATACCATCTCTTGGTATAGAGCCTGCTTACAACTCGCCACACCAGCAGTCTCTGCACTGCTTTTGTAGCCGGAACGGGTCTGCAGGGTCCCGACTACGCTGTTTGTGTGTAGTACTCTGCGTCAATTACATTCGACTTTATTCGACTTTATTCATACCTGCATGACAGTGACACGAGACACAATGTGAGTGCAATGGTCATTTCCTCTCCACATAACTCCTAACACACACAAAAAATAATATACATTGAGCATGAAGGCTAGGACATGGAGGACCCCCACACACACGTATTCGCTCACTCACGCACATATATACAGGGGGAGGGCCGCAGCTAAACAAACTCTCCATGTCTCGCTCAGAATTACTCTGAAAACACGCCACCCCACCAACACCTCCATAGACACATCTTGGAACATTTGCACGTCAACATTCTTCCGTTAATTTTGCATTTAAACTCAAGAGATATTTTTTTGAACCCAGAGCAGAACAACATCCCTCTCCCAGTGATGGAAGACTGTGGAGAAGCGGAACAACCCTCGTCACACCCACTGACTTTCAAAATAAAACTCGGATTTGTAAAGATAAAAGAAATATAAAAATAAATCTGCAAAAACTTGAGATTTTAACAGAAATCCATATTTACAGTAAAAAAAAAAAAAAAAAACTTAAACACATCATGTGATGATTTTGGTGAAATAAATTATAATAAAATACAATTAAAAAAATACCCAAATATCTCATATGCTGTTCCTGTCTGTTACACTTTCACATCTGAAGGAGTCAGCATCTGCTCAGTCACACACACCTTTCCTCTGTCTGCGGTCAAACAGTGTCCGCTCTACCACTAACACCCTGTTAAAGAACGTTAAAGAACGTTAAAGAACGAGGACAGACGTGTCACAACCCGGCTCATGTCCCGCAACAGAAAGTGAAAATACGCAGTAACATAACCCTAAAGAAACTGATTTAAAACAACCAAGGATAAACAATGAAACTGTACAACGTAGATGGGGTGAAGATGTCGGTATTTATCAGTGTGTCTGTTGATGGGTGAGTGTCCTTGTGTAAAATAATCAAGAATCAGGCTGAAGCCAACCAAACGAAACCGTGGCGTCCTCAGGGACTCCAGACAGGAGGCCGTCACAGACATGATCCAGTTTCCACCCAGCGGGTTCTGAACTATACTGAAAAATAACCCAGGCCGCTAACTCAGGCAGAGTCACATCATAATGCGGCCGCATGGATGATGGAACTAAATAATAGTTCTTATTGTAACAGGAGTGGTGAGATCTCGTGTAGTGATCACTTTCCATCAGGGACAGAATCCAGAGTTTTCCAAGCACAATGTCTTGTTTATGTAGCAGGTTTTTAACACAATATCCAACAGATTTCTTTTCATGAAGGCAAGTTAGTCCAATGTTTACAACATGGACTATAAAGGGATGTTACTCATTCAGAACTAAAACTACTCACAACGAGAAGAAATTCTCGATTGAACAGTTACTTGTTATTTTGATCACGTTATACTGTTCACAGTACAATGCACTTGTATAATAAATGGAAGCAATGGATGTTTATGCCGTGCTTTCTAATAATATTGCCTAAGGGAAGCATGTATAATGTGAATAATATTGGTCCTAGCACAGAACCCTGAGGAACTCCATAGCTTACTTTGGTATATATAGAAGAATTGTTGTTTACATGGACAAACTGGAATCTGTCTGACAGATATGATTCAAACCAGTCTAGTGCAGTTCCTGTAATCTTGATCACACTTTCAAGTCTCTGTAGTAGAATACCGTGATCAATAGTGTCAAATGCAGCACTGAGATCTAGCAGGACAAGTATAGAGACAAGTATAGAGACACATACAGACACATACAGAGACACGTATAGAGACACGTATAGAGACATGTACATGGACATGTATAGAGACAAGTCTGTAGGAGCCTGTGTAGTACTTGCCCCTGAGATGTTGTGTTGTGTTGCTATGGACAGTTGACACACTTGGTACAGATGCTTGTTACACTGTGCGTGTTGCATTCACAGGCTCCTCAGACTTTCCTCTTCAGTTATACATAAACAACTTTATTAATCAAAAAGAACGATGTGGATAAACAACGCGCACATACAGCTCCCACCACAACGGTCGAAAAAACGTACCCTTCCGTGTTCAACACCTGACACAGGTGACGCGCTGCCACCTATAGGCCTTTCTC